>NC_056725.1:926483783-926763783 GCF_019279795.1 Protopterus annectens | reverse complement strand
GTGTGTGTGTGTGTGTGTGTGTGTGTGTGTGTGTGTGTCAGTAAAAGAGAAAAATTTTAACTGGTATAGTTTCTAGCATCCATTTCATACTCTGTTCAGAAAATGTTTTACTTTAAACCCTCTGATTACTCTAACAAGGAATGCCACAAACAGATTTGCTTATATTAATCATGTAAATGTCTCTATAAACACAAAATTCCTAAGCAGGTATACGTTTTCTGTCAATGTCCTTTAATCATACTTCTGCATGCCACATTTATTTGCTATAGTTCTCTTTCACTCAGAGATTCCCCATAAAATATGAACCAAGCTCTAAGTTTTATACACTAAGTTAGGGCAAAAACAGTTATAGTTATGATTTACACTGATGCTGGCTGATATTTAAATTTAATGTCACTAATGTAATGTAAGGTGTACTGAAGATTATCCATGTGGGGGTTTATGGACTTTGGAAGTTTATACTGTCTCTTTATTACTTCAGTGGATCTGATAAAGTCTAGATGAAAGTAACATGACTGTATGCTTGTGAGCCAAATGATGTAGCAACAGGACTCTTTTGAAATGATTATAACTGGGGCATCCCGTTAATATCCCACCAGACTGCCACCAATTATGTGATATGTCTAGCTATCCTGGGTCAGTAGTTAAGGAGCTTCAATCCTCACTACTGACTCCAATGTGAGACTGTCACTTAAACAGGAATACTATTTTACAATTTTACCCTAACAGCACAACAGGAACATGCTCTATAATCTTGGACTGGACTGTATACCTCTGTCCACCCAAAATATAACTCCTTATTACACACTTCAGAGCAATGTGTCCCAGTTTAAGACCTCTGATACACTCACACTTATATAAATTAAATCTCATACATCCAAACACTTCAGGGAAAGCCTGGCACAGATTTCCAGTTGTGTCCCTTCCCCAAAATAATGTGGTAATGCTGCCACCAATCAGAGTTTCTTCATGCACTTCTAAAGGGGTATACAATTATGAAAATTAAATGTAAAAACAAATAGTAGCAAATGACCTAAGCAGCCAGGCTTTCAGAGTGGCCCAAGAAGTTATCAAGGCAAGTATAAGCACTCTCAAATCACTAAAGACAAACACTGGTTTTCCAGCCACAACATAAGTTTATAAAAAATATTTAATATTGAGCAAAATTATTAAAAAAGCAAAACAGTAAACCATAAAAAACAAACAGAACTCAGTCACTAGGAAAATGAAATCAATACTGTAGGATAGAGATCCAACATTCAGAAAAAACTCTAACCAATCTAGCTGACTAATTATAATTTCCTAACTAAAGAATACAGTCCCTGATCTAAACTAAATTACTAGAACAGAGCAATGGCAGGCTTACAGTTCTTGGTGAGTCTTTTTTTGGTATCCACTACACAGTTTAACTGACAACTGTCAACTGACAACTGACTTCAGTAGGCTCTTTTTATAGATTAGCCTGTCAACTGTTCCAGTTCTAATTTTCATTTCATATTTTAAATTAAAAAAACAGCTGTTTTCTAAAACTTCCTTCCTGTCTTTCAGCTTCAGAAAGCAATACATAGCAACTGTCATAATCTCATAATTCCGATGACATAATCTGCTGATCAGCTGAATCTGAGACAGTTTGCCTTTAGAATCTCTCTTCACAAACATGTGCAGTTAAAAATTTAAAATGACACTAAAACATTCTGGTCAAACAGGTCATAAATTAACATGTAAGAAATTATTTACAACACCATCATAAGACATGCTGGCATACAAAACACAGGGCAAACTAAAATTATATACAAAACTTCAACCAGGCATGCTTGTACAGATGACAATGTCTAATGTCTTCACCCCCCCCCCCATGAAGCACAGCTTTCAAGTGACACATGGAAGAGTGACGCTTGAGAAAAATGTGTCTGTCTGGGAATATCAACCCACTTCTCTTCTGAGCAATCTATTTGCATTGGCATTATTAACCCCAGTATACTGTTTTTCTCCTTCTGAGGAAACTTATCTGAGCACAGCCCCCAACCCACACTGAGGCATCCACTTGGACAACAAATTCTTTACTATAATCTGGGCTGCCTAACACAGGGGTCCTCACAAAAGCTCCTTAAGTTTTTGGAATGCTTGTTCATAATGTGGGGTCCATACTATCTCATCCAGTTTATTTTTCCTAGTTGCATCAGTAAGGGGTGCAGCCATTGCACCACAACTGGGCACAAATTTTCCACAGTACCCCACTGTCCCTAGAAATGTTCTCACTACTTTGCAGTAACCGGAACTGGCCACACTTGAATAGCTTCCACTTTGACAGGTTCTGGCCTAATCTTACCACTCCACACTCTGTGTCCTAAATAAGTGACATCTGCCATATCCACCTGAAACTCATTGGGTTTAATGGCTAAATTTGTTGTTTTAAACTGGTCTTCAAATGCCTGTGGCATAATTGCTAATCTGGAGTTTAACCGCTACACAAGACCATTGGTTTGGGAATGGTAGGGGATGGTCTTTAAATGTTTCATCCCACAACACTTTCACAAACAAGTCAGCAGGTCTGATATGAAGCTGGCATCTTAGTCAGTCAGTATCTCCCTTGGCAAACCTACCCTGCTGAAGATTTCTAGCCAAGCATTTGCCACCTTTTCTGCATCAACTTAATCTGCAAAGGAATATTAGGTACTACTGCTAGAAGTGGCAGATGGTAGGCTCTAGGCTCCGTCAACTGCTGTACTACCTCACCTTCCAGTTCTCCCTTAGGAGTCCACCTTTTAAACGTTCCTCCTCTGCCTCACTATCACCAACACAACAAATATTACAGACTATAACTAGAAGTGGCAGACAGTGAGCTCTAGGCTCTACCAACTGCCACACTACCTCTCCTTTCACACCTCTCTTGGGAGTCCACTTTATGTTCAACAAACCTTCCCTCTCTACCCCAACAAAACCTGCACAAGGAATATTAGGGACTATAGCTAGAAGTGGCAAATAGTATGATCTAGGCTCTATCAATTGCCGTACTACCTCACCTTCCAGCCCCCTCCAGGAGTCCACCCTTTATGCAACAAACCTTTGTTCCTCTATAGACTCCCATCTTTCTTGAGCCTCATGTGCTTTCTTAGCCAGTTCCCTCAAGCTTTGTAATGTAGAGTTTGTAAGTTGAGCCTGTCTCAAATCTTCATTTGTGACCCTCCCAAGCTCCCCTTCCACAGGAAGCCTAGTAATGTCTGACAGCTGTACCTCACTATCACTCTGAGTATTACCTCTCACCTCCATCCTTGCAGTCACCATGTTCAAGGGAGCATCAGTACCTCCCAGCAGCTGTGGCTCACTTTCGGACTTGATGCTACAGGATGGCACCTTCTCTGAAACAGCCACCACGCCAGTCCCAACTTCAGGTATGATATCTGTCTGGGTCTCCCCCAGGCTACCAGACTTACATGCCTGTCTCCAGGCTTGACTGCATGTCACTGCATGTACACAAGGTACTGCATCATCAAAGTCATTCCCTATCAGGACATCTGCAGGAATATCCTCAAACACACCTACTTACTTCCTTCCTCTTCCACCCTCCCAGTCAAGATGAACTCTAGCCAAAGGTATTTGGAATGGGGTCCATCCCAAAGCTCTGACTGGAGTGGAGTGTCCAAGCAAGTACTGCTCTTTTCTCACCACTGCAGGCCTCACAGTGGTTATATCAGAAGCTGTGTCTCTCTTAGTAGTAATCTGTTTGCCATCTACTAAGATAGGATATAAATTTTGGTGATAGATTGGCACTCCTGTTGTTTCCAAACAACTTATCACTGGCAGTGTGTCAGCACCACTTGCTGGCTCCATTACCTTCTGTTTCTCACCTTGCCTTGATGGAGATTTGACTGCTATGTGGCCCCTCTGGTTACACTTGAAACATCTAAGCCCTAACCATGTACTTGGACTAGTAGTTTCCCCTGTTAGTTGTGTACTCTGTTGGAATGGTTTAGACTGCCCCCAATGGGTGCCCTTATGTCCATGTGCAGCACTGGGTATCCCTTCCTTATGCATTGATGCTTTGCTTGCTAAGTAGAGATCCTCTTTTCTCCCCAGCTCCTCTGTTGAGTTACACTCTCTGCTAACCAGATTCTCATGTCATTAGGTAAAGTACTGAGGGCTTGTTCCCTCACCAAATGGTCTCCCAGTTTCTCAAAAGTGGTAACCCGATACCCACTCAACCATCTGGGAAAGTAAGTACTTAAATCAACAATATAATTACATATGCTTTCATCTGTCTTGCATCCTTGTGTCTGTGTTCACAAACATTTTTCCTATAAGCTTAAGGTGTTAGTTTAAAACAATCTAGAAGACAACTTTAACACAATTCAAACAATCTGCATCAGGCAATTTTGACATGACTTGAACAGCTTTACCATGGAGGAAGGGAGTCAGGAGCTGAACCCAGAGCTCATGGTCAACATCATACTCCCGCTCAAATAAATGAATAAAATTATCAAAGTCATCTCCATCCCTGTATTGAGGAAAATGCTTACTGACCTTTATAGCTTCTAGAGTGCAGTTATTACCTTCCCCATTACCTCCATGACCTTCTCGAAGGGTAAGAACTTCATGCCAGTGCTGTCTCTCATTTTTCTCAGCTTCTAAATGCTTCAGCCTGTCTGCTGCTTCCAGTTCAAGATGTTGTATTCTCTCTCCAACCTCCCGCCATTTGGCTTCCAGTTCACATCGGCACTGTTTCTCCCTAGCCTCCAGTTCCAGCCTCCTTAACTCTAGACAGATTCTCAGGTCCTCCAAAGAAAAGGTGGACTGTCCTGTCCTGGCAGGCTGCAGGTCCCCAATACCAAACTGGATATCCTCTGAACGGCTGCTCTGAGCTGAAGCTGCAACTAAGGCTTTAATCATTGCTTCCTTAGTCAGGTTGGCATACGCCAGTCCTCTGGCTTCATACTCCCTGGCTAACTGGTTCTTTGTCAGCTTAATATAGTCTTCTGCTGACATCCTTGCCTGCTATCACTGACTAACTGACTACACATAAAACTATGGTGAACTGAGATTCTGTATGTTTACTTTGTGGCTGTCAAGAATGCAAACACTAATGACAACTACCCACAGTCAACTGAAGTCCAATTAAAAATCTCACACTGCTGGAACCAAATAATGTGGCATCCAGTTAATATCACACCAGATTGCCACCTATTAATGTAACATCCAGGTAATATCCCACTGGACTGCTACCAATTATGTGACGTCCCTTACTATCCTGGGTCAGTAACTAAGGAGCATCAGTCCTCATGACTGACTCCAATGTGAGTGTCACTTAAACAGGAGTAATATTTCATAATTTTCCCCTAACAACACAACAGGAACACACTATATAATCTGGGACTGGACTGTAAAATCCTATCCACCCCAAACATAACTCCTTATTACACACCAGACCAATGTGTCCTAGTTTAAGACCTCTGATATACTCACACTTAAATAAATTAAACCTCACACATCAAAACGCTGTGTCCCTTCCCCAAAATAATACAGTAATGCTGCCACCAATCAGAGTTTCTTAATGCCCTTTTAAAGGGGTGTCCAATTATGAAAATTAAATATTAAAACAAATAGTAGCAAAGGACCTAAGGAGCCAGGCTTTTGGAGTGGCCTGGGAAGTTATCAAGGCGGTATAAGCACTCTCAAATCACTTAAGAAAAACACTTGTCCAACCACAATGTAAGTTAATAAAAAATATTTAATATTGAACAAAATGATTAAAAATGTAAAACAGCAATTCACAATAAGCAAACAGAACTCAATCACCAGGAAAATGCTGTAGGACAGAGATCCAACAATCAGAAAAAAATCTAACTGATCTAGCTGATTAGTTATAATTTACTAACTAACTAAAGAATACTGCCCCTGATCTAAACTAAATTACTACAGCAGAGCAAAGGCAGACTTAGAGTTCTTGGTGAGTCCTTTTTGTGTATCCACTGCACAGTTCAACTGACAACTGTAACTGACAACTGACTTCAACAGGCAGGCTCTTTTTATAGAGTAGCCTGTCAACTGTCCCAGTCCTAATTTTCATTTCATATTTTAAAATCAGCCAGTAGCTGTTTTTAAAAGTTCCTTCCTGTCTTTCAGGCTCTGACAGTATCACAAAGCAACTGTCAAGATTCTGATGACATTTTCTGCTGATCAGCTGAATCTGAGACAGTTTGCCTTTATTTATTTATTTATGTATTTATTTATTTATTTTATTTTAATTTATTTTAATTTATTTTACATTTGATTACTCCGTAAGTGTCTGGATGGGCTAGAAACCCCTTTTCAGTGGAGACCTGGGGAGAAAAGCTCCACTCAACAGCAATAGTTTTACATTTCTAAAGAATAGTGCAAAAACAATATTTTTTAAAAACAAATAGCAAAAATAAGACAGTGATAACACAAACAACTAGCTGGGGATTGGAAGTAGTATAAGTGTAGTGTATATACAGATGTTGAATAGAGTAAGGCACGAGCTACTTATCAGCAGTATTAGGTGGGAGTATTCACAGAGTCTGATAGACTGCACTAGTAGGCACGTCATAATGGTAGACCCATAGACCAAGCAGGCAAAGTAATATAGAAAACCTAGTCAGGGTTGGAGCAGGGATAGAGCCAGTGATTGGAAAGATGTTTCCTGAGGCTCTGCTTGAATTTGGAGGTGTTGTTTAGAATGAGGATGTGCTGAGGTAATAGGTTCCAAGACTTAGATATTTTGTTGGCATACAGTGAGTCTCCAAAACTGTTTAGGGATTTGGTTACTTTTGGCAGAAATTTGCCAGAAGATCGTAGGTTTCTAATGTTAGTGTTAGCTTGAACTAAGTCTTTTAGATCAGGGCAGATATCTGGTTTGCTTATAATTGTGTGGGCAATGGTGAGATGGTTGTGTTGAAGTAGATTGAGTAGCTTCATCCAGTTGAGCTTTTTTAGAGCTAGGCAGTGGTGATCCCTATAGGGAATGCTTGCAGAAAATTTGGCTATTTTATTATAAAATGACTCTAAAATATTTAGATCAGTTTTACGTAAGTTGGTAAAGATTTGTGAGGAGTAGAGAAAGGTGGAGAGAAGGAATGACCTGGCAGTGCATAGTCTGGAGGTGCTGGTAAGATAGGGTTTAGCTCTATAGAGTTGACCTAATTTTATATGGACTTTTAATAGCCATTGCTATATGTTTGTCAAGTTTTAGTTGATTGTCGATTATGACACCAAGATGTTTGGTCTGTACTATGGGTTTGATTACAGTTGGTTGGAGGAATAGATGGTGAGTGGAGGGTATTTTTACTAGTCCTGTTTTTGGTGAAGACCATTAGATTTTTTTTGGGGGGGGGGGTTGAGGATGTGTTCTTTTTCAGCTAGTTAGGTTTCTATGTCTAGTAGGGATTGTTGTGTTTTATCCTGAAGTTCAAGGATGGTGGGAGCAGAGCAGATAAGGGAGGCATCATCTGCATACTGGACTAAGGTGGCATGTTTAGTGGCAGTGAAGAGATTATTAGTGAAAATGGTGAAAAGAAGGTGTCCTAAAATGGAACCTTGTGGAACTCCTACAGAGACAGGCTGAAGGGAGAGAGGTTGTTGTTCCATTTGGTGGCTTGTTGTCTGTTGGAGAGGTAACTGTGAAACCAGCGAAGGGGTGAGGAATTTAGGTTGCATGAGGCAAGTTTGTTTAGGAGTTTTTGATGGCAGACAATGTCAAAAGGTTTGAACATGTCTAGAAAGACTGAGGTGACTAGAAGGCCTTTCTTTTTAAGGAGGTTTACTGTGTTGGTGAAACTGATCAGAGCAGTAGTGGTGCTGTGTTTGGGTCTGAATCCATGCTGAGAGTTGGATAGCATGTTGTTAGTACATAGGTAATCAAATAGCTGATGGTGGATGCATTTTTCCAGAATTTTTGCTAGGGGAGAGAGGAGAGCAATGGGGCAGTGGTTAGAGAACTCATTGGATCGGTCACCTTTGTGGAGTGGTATGATGTGTGAGATTTCCCAGATGGTAGGGACATACATTTCTGAGAAGGAACAATTAATGAGAATAGAAATAGGACAGCAGATAGAAGGAACAGATAGCTTTAAAAATTAATTTGTGAGAAAGTCAGCAGCAGGGAAGGAGGGTTTAAGCTTTGTAAGAAGTGTTTTGATGTAGTTAGTCTGGATTGGTGAGAAAGAGAAAGAGTTAGGGGAGTTGGTGGGATTTGGTATGGTTAGTGGAACATTGGGATATTTTGTAAGAGGGCTGTTACAGAGTTGATGAAATGTGAGTTGAATTGAGAGGCTAGACTATCGGAGATGGTTGAGGTGGTTGGGGGTGGGGTGGATGATTTACTGGGCTTTAGGAGGTGGCTAATGCTTTGTCAGAATTTTGCAGGGCTATGTGCATGTTTCTTCTAGGAGTTAAGGAAAAAAGCATTTGATGTACAACCTCTCTTCACAAACTTGTGTAGTTAGAAATGTAAAATGACACTGTTCAATTCTTTAAAACATTCTGTTCAAGCAGATCATAAATTAACATGTAAGAACTTATTTACAATATCATAGCTAGTCATGCTGGCATACAACACACAGGACAATCTGAAATTATATACAAAATTTCAGCTAGGCATGCTAGCACAGATGACAGTGTCTAATTTCTTCACAACAACTCAGAAGAATTGCTAGCCAAACAAATATTAAAAACCCAGATATATTTTCTTACTGTCATACCTGTGGTTATGCATTTTTGCTCAGATTGTAAGAACTTCATACATTTTAAAAGAAATTATAGTACACTATTATTTGTTGTGGGTCTAAGTCTTTAAAATAGAGTTACAATGTCACAGGTATCATGGAATATTGTCCAGCTATTGCTAATAAAATTTAACACACTCCTCCGGATTCACGAATCCTCTGTGTAAGACTAAATAAGTCTTACTCGGAGGCTGCAGTTGAACAGTATGATGTCAGTGTGCCATGAATATTCATGAGGGCATGCTGACTCAACCCCAAGTCCAACACGGACCATGCAGGCAAGCAGGGGGCATGTCCGACTGCCGAGCAGTGTAAAGGTCTACTCCCCTGCAAGTGTGTGAAAAAACAAAATGTCAACACACAAGAGCGAGTCCGCTCAAATGTCCATGTACCCAACACCACACCCCCAGACATTGTAAACCCCCAGCACAGTTATAAAAAGTAAAACATTAATTTTTTTTTTCTAATTCCCATTATAGCTGCCCATATTTGCCCGTGTGTGCGCGGGTGTGCCCATTGCTTAGCTGCAGTTAGCAATCACAACATGGAAGAGCATAATAAGGAAGGTTTACGCCAAATACACCAAACAGTAATAGTGTAGTGGTAGAGCGTTTGCACAAAGAGGAGGCATTCATGGTTCGAATCCCACCACCCCCCTTCCTATTTTATGTTCCAAATTAGTATATAAAATAATTCCTGACCTATATGATTAAACATTTACTAAAAAGCATTGAAATGGCTTATGTATCAGTGAACAAAATGTATATGTATAAAGGAACCTGACATATAATTGCCCGCAGTTAAGCAATGCTTAACCCAGCACAATATAGTTGCCCATAGCTAACTCATGCTTTACTCAGCACAATGTAGTTGCCCATAGATAAATCGCACTTTACCCAGTGCAATATAGTTGCCCATAGCTAAATAGTGCTTTACCTAGCTCGATCAGTTTGCGCAGAGGTGCGCACCACGCCAACCAGTGCACCGTCGGGCAACGTGGAGCAACGTAGAGCATAGTTGCTTAAACACAGCCACGCCCCCTAACCTGTCTGGACAGTAGTAAAATAAAAAGCAATGATAAGGTTTGAACCCAGGACACTGTGCACCATAATCAAAGCACTGAACCACTAAGCCACGACAGCTTAGGGTAGCTATCCACTGTTAATATATATATAGTAATAAATGTTAGATTAACCACTGCTAAGCAGGTCTGCAGTCAGACGAAAATATTCAAAAATGGCCAATCACAGAAAAGTGCGGGAAATGCGGCATATTTAAGCTGCATAGGCGGGAATACTCGCCATAACTGATTGTAGCTCCCATCTGCAGTTAGAATGTCTGGTGCTGGAGAGGGTACATGCTTTCGAGCGGAACACTGGGGCATCGAAGAGTCAAGATACATGGTTTGGCTCCTAGTCCATCGGCATGAGACTCGACTCCTGCAGGGCCAGTTCCAAGGAACGGAGTATAAGGCAGAGGCTTGGAACCAGTTGGCTCATGAACTCACCAGTGCCACAGGCATCCCTCGGACTGGTGAGCAGGTCTGTCACCACCATGCAGACCTGAAGAGACAGAAGCAGGACCTTCTGAACCAGTGGATCCAGGAGGCCCGTTATATGAATGATGCCCCACTACTAAGTAGGTAGCCATGGAATGCAATATGTAAGACAAGCTAATATAGTCTAAATAATGGATAGGTATGTCTCAATATCCCTTTATTTACTCCACAGCTGCAAGAGCACGTGCTATGAATCAGCAAGCCTATGCAGATAGGATGCTAAGGCTGCAGCACCAGGCAGGTTATTAAATATTCTGCATATATTGTTACATGATATATGTGAGTGAGCATGAAAAAAGTGTTTCAGCCCAATAATACAGCAATAAAATGTCCTGAATAAATCCTCTGCATGTACTGTTATATAACAAACATCAGTGAGCCATAAATAGAGTGTGCTAACCCACCAATCAAGGTAAAATAAGTCTGGAATACTATCCCTGCATGTACTGTCATAACATATAAGTGAGCAGGCCTGAAAAAGAGTGTTGTAACCTATCAAGAAAGGTATAATATGTCCTGAATATGTCTTCCGTATGTACTGTAATATCAAGTAAAGGAGAGAGCCTGTAGAAAAGAGTGTTCAATGTAATTAATAAAGGTCTAAAACTTGTAGTGTGTCTGTGTCACTTACTTTGAAATGTTGTTGTACCCTTGCAATAAATAAATAGTACTGTTGTATTAGGTGCTGTCAACCCACAGTTGTGCAGTCCTATAGGAAGTGGGTGAAGGAAGTGGCCGTAGCTGTGATGCATAAAACATTCATTCCCTGAATAAATCCTCTGCATGTACTGTTACATATCATAAGTCAGATGGCCAGGAATAGAGTGTAGTAACCCATGAATAAAGAAAAAAACATGCCTGGAATACTATCTCTGCATGCACTGTCATAGAAAAAAAGTGAGTGAGCCTGAAAAACAGCCTTGTAACCTATCAATAAAGGTATAATATGTCCTGAATAGGTCTACTGTATGCAGTGTAATCTCAAATAAAGGAGAGAACCTGTAGAAAAGAGTTTTAATGTAAATAAGAAAGGTATAATACTTGCAGTGTGTATGTGCCAGTTACTCAGAAATGTTGTTGTACCCTTGCAGTGAAGAAATGTTACTGTTGTATTAAGTGCTGACAACCCCCAGTAGTGCAGTCCCATATAAAGTGAATGAAGGAAGATCAGTAGCTGTGAAGTATGTAACAGTCCTCAACAGTTGTGAAATGGCTGACATGCATAGGTAAATCTGGCACACGAGTAGCCTGTGAAGGTGTTCCCCAGAAATGTTAGTGTGTTACCTGAAAAGTAGGATTGTGTATAAAACAAGTGAAAAAGGCACATGAACACATCCATATGTGCAGATACATAAACAAGTAAACTTAATACAAGTATGTAGCAGTAACATCTGCATCTTGGACAGTTATTATGTCAGATATAGGTCAGGTATATAATGAAGTAGCCAAGCCCATAACGCAATCAAATGCATGTTGCCTAGTGTAATAATACATGTAGGGGATATACACCTGCAGTCAATAGGAATGTAGTGTACAGTTAAAGTACTAATAAGATGTTAATGGAGGTTTCTTTTTACACCCTACTCCATGTGCATAAACAATGCAATTACACACCTCAATGGGTATGTCTAATCTCATAACATTTGTTGGGACATATGTCCTATTGTTATATAAAATCTGCATTCTCTTTGATGCATGTCCCCTGTTAAAACACCACAATCTTGGTGGCCTGTTGCCTCCAATTAGCCCTGCATGCTGTTGTAATGTCCACTGTTGTTCAATACATGCATGTGTTATGCCTGCTTTTCAACTGTTGTAACCCTGGTGTGTTGGGTTAATGAGAATATTACTGCATGCTGTTACAACTAATTTGGAATGCTGTTGTCTATGTTGTAGTTAAACACACCTAATCACAGAACGTATGGGAAGGCTGGACCCAGCGGACCCACCTGTCTCTCCTCAGCTGGCAGTTGCACCTGGAACAGCAGGTCTGGTGCCCAACCTGAGCCACCCTCCTCCGTTGGTCCTGTGCCACCTTTGGGTGGAAGAGCTGCAGGGGATGGGGCTCACCCCCCCTGCAAGGGTGGGCAGAGAAGGGCCTCCTGTCACCCTCTGAAGTGTCCTGGTTGTGCTGCATAGGGAGATCCAGCATTTAGTCTCTGATCCCCTACACCAGCTCAAGGCGAGAGTAGAGCTACTCACGGGTGAGCCTGCCCCTCCTATGCAGCCCCTAGTTTAGCAACCCTCGGGTCTGTGAAGGTCCAGTGGTGACTGCCCATGGGTGCGGATGTCAGTCCCACTGTTACCATCTGTGGGCTCATGGGCTTGCAATTTCCAAACATCTGACCCCGTCAATTGTGTTCACCCACCCCATGTGTCATACTCCACCCCTGTATGCGTCTTGTTTGTCTTCACTGTTTACCTACCCAACATACCTCCCCAAATATACCTACTTCCTCTACCTCACTTTCCACTCTCCCCTGAAAAAAAAAAAAAAAGGGCAATCTGTACCTGCAAAAAAATTACGTCCCATACATAGCTGCCTATTTTGCACACATAATAACCAACACTGCTGTTAAATAGAACAATGACCAAAAAACCAAACGTTGAGAGCAAAAACCTTTATCAAAAACAAAGCTTTCAGGCCAAAACCCTTTTTCAATGCTTAAAAAAGGTACAATAAAATCACATGTTTAAATACAAGCCCAGGACATCACATGACCCACAGCCAAGGTCATATGACATGAAATAATACAAACTTACAATAAACAAATAAAAAAGACATATCGTTAATAAAACTACATAAAAATGTGCTTACTCAATAAAATATCATATTATTCAACATATTCAAAGTATATACTTGCTAATAAATGTTATTATTTTAACCTTGTGTGCTGTATTTTAGTCAAAACAGGCTTTAATGAAACACTTGCATTCAATCCTGGTGCCACATCTGCTGCTAGTCTTACAATCCAATCATATTCTCTATTGTCTAACAAATTACATAAGTCCCCCCCCTTTTTGACACACTAACAGTGTCTATAACCCTAAACTTAAAAGTGTGAGATATACCATAACTTTTACATGCTTAGATAAAGCATTCGTGTCACTCCCATTCCTTATGTTGGATTTATGTTCTATAATCCTGTCTTTAAGTTTTCTAGTAGTTTTTCCAGCATAAAAGGAGGGACAGGTGTCACATGTTGCCAAATAAACAATATTACTTGTTACACAAGTGGCAAAACAGTTAAAGGTATACACTCTTTTTGAAACAGGGTGAACAAATGTATTTACAGAACTTAATGGATCACACTGTTGTAAAATGTCTACACAGCAACTACAATTATAACAGGAGAAAGTACCCTTCCTTGATACACCAATAGATGTAGAATTTTCACTACCAAAGTCCTTATACGCTAACATACTTTTTATTGTCTTCATGTTTCTATAAGAAAAACACGCTCTATCCCCCACAACCATCCTGATATCATCCTGTGTAAGAAGGACCTTCCAGTATTTTCTAACTATATCTCTCACCGTGGCAGTCATAGTGCTGTAAGAAGTTATATATCTCAGACAAACCCTGTCCACCGGCTCACTCAATCTTTCACACAGTGTATTAGATATCTGTAGAAATGTAGGTTTGAAGAGGGTATGTCTATTAGATATAATATATTCACTAATCCCTTGTATCATATAGGTTCATAGGTTCATAGGTTCATACTAGGCTATCTGCTCGAGGGCATTTACAAGCCTAGCCCATAGTTTTGTGGCTTACGCCACCCCTTTAGTATGGGGAACTATACCCATTATTTTGCTGTGCTTCTGTTGAGCAGTGACACTGAGGTAATCCCTGGGGTATATCTGCGATCTCCCATCCATTGGTCAAGATTTCTCTTGAACAAGGCCAGCGAGGTGCTCTGCCTCACATATACCGGGATTTTATTCCACAGCATAGGGAGTCTTTGGGTGATGAATCTATCCCTCCAGCACGTCCTATTAATAGCCGTGTCGAGGTTTAAGTCTCCCGCCCTTGTGACTCTGATGGATCTAGATTTTTTGAGGTGAAGCATATTCATCAAATCTGGGTTTGACATGGCCTTGTATGTTAGGCAAAGGTCACCTCTGAGCAAGCGGTAAGCGACTGAATAGAGCTGGAGTTCTTTCAGTCGGGCAGCATAGGACAGATGTTTGAGACCCTTTATCCTTTTGGTGAGGAACTTTTGTGGCCTCTCCAGCTGCTGCAAGTGTCGGGTCAGATACATTCGAATGGGGCATTGTACTCAATCATTGGTCTGATGAGTGATGAGTATAGGAGACTATGACCTCCCTTGATCTAGATGAGAATCCCTTCATGATAAGGTGGGCAATGTAGAAGGTCTTCCTAACTACTTTAGCTACATGGGTGTCGAATGACAGACTACTATCAACCTGGGTCCCCAGGTCCCTGATAACTTCTTCTGTGCTCAGTGGATTGCCACCTATTTGGTAGCTAGGGGTAACCTTGTTTTTCGAAGGGTATGACTATGCATTTTTGGCATTTAACTTTAGGCCATGGCTCTGGCACCAGTTATCCGTTTCTGTGAGACCCTTCTGAAGGATATCTGTGTCAGATGTGTTTTCTACTATGGCGCCCAGTTTGCAGTCATCTGCAAACTTTGTCAGCCATAACCCTCCTGTGTTTGCTTGTACTTCGGAAAAGTAGATGCCAAACAAGAGTGGGCCCAGGACTGAGCCCTGTGGTACACCACTTGTGACAGGCTTTGAGTCTGACATGGCGCCAGCAACTCTGACCCTGTGGGTTCTGTCACTCAGCCAGTTTGCAACCCATCTTGTGATGTATGGGTTAACATTTAAGCTGATGAGTTTTTCAATGATACCCGAGTGGGGTATTGTATCGAAGGCCTTCGCCAGATCGAGGTAGGCTGTATGGACTGCCTTTCCCTCATCAATGGCTTTGGTGACTGTTTCAAAAAGTCAACCAAGTTTAGAAGGCATGATCTGCCTTTGACAAAGCCAAACTGGGATGGATCCAAAGTCTGCAAATTCCCTATGTCTTTATATATGAGGTCCATTATGATCCTCTCCATGGCTTTGCAGATAAGGCTTGTCAAGCTAATGGGCCGGTAATTTCCAGGGTCGGTGGAGGCACCGCCTTTGTGAAGTGGGACCACAGTTGCAGTGCGCCACTCCCTGGGTACATATCCAGAGGTAAGACTATGATTAAACAGCTGTCCTAGCTGTGGGTTTAATTCCTCGTTGAGTTCGTGGAGCACACAGCCGGGGACACCATCAGGTCCCATGGATGCTGTGTTTTTGCTTTGGAGAGCAGTTGTCACTTGGGCGTTGGGGGTGTTTGGGGGGGCTGCAACCGCTTGGTACAGATATCTCTCCTTTTGGGGGAGAAGTTTGCACTGAACCTGTCAGCCAGTATGTTGGCAATGTCTGTAGGATCAGTAATCTTCACATCATTTTGAACTAGTTCTGAGCATATCTGGGAGTTTCCTCCCAGGTTTCTAACATAGCTAAAGAAGGCCTTATGATTGTCTTTTGAGTCTTTAGCTATTTTTCTCTCAAAATTTGCTTTGGATGATTTTATGAGAGCTCTTAGTTTTTTACTTATAGTGATCAAGGGTGTCTTACCTTTTAAGGATTTTGCTCTATCTTGTAGTAGCTTCCTCCTTTTGTTGTAGAGTTTGTTTATGGCTGGGGTCCACCAGACTGGACACTTGCCTTTGGTACAAAGAGTCTTTGTTTTGCTTGGGATTGCCTTATCCATGCAGTCCTGCAGGTGCTGGTAGAAGGCATTTGTAAGTGATTCAGCGGCTTGAGTACTGTTTTCTGCCGGCTCGGGGCCTTAAAGGAGACCACACTAGTCTTTAGAAGTGTGAAGTCGGCTTCGAGAAGTTCTTTACTGTGGTCTTTTTATTTCAGGTGGGGTGGGATGAGGACCTCCAGCGAGATTAGTTTGTGATCTGATCTCACCAGTGAGGGGTATACTTCGGTGTTGAACATTGTGCTCCCATGTTCGTGATGATGAGATCAAGTATGTTTTCTCCTCTTGTGGGGATGGTGACTAGTTGTTCCATGGCATTTGAGTTTATGAATTCCAGGAACTTTTGGGCTAGGGTGTTTGGGCTTGAGTAGTGTTCCCAGTCTATATTAGGGTAATTGAAGTCACCTAGTATGATGGTGTTTGGTGATACATTTATCCCCTCTAGTGTTTTCAGGAAGGCCATGTGAGGTTCCTGAGTTTGTGAGGGTGGCCTGTAACATGCTACAATTTGTAGAGCAGTCTTGCCTATGGTTAATTGCACCTGGATGGTCTCCGATGCATCATGCATTGCCACCAGTCTTGAGGTGTGGGTGTCTTGGATGAATATGGATACCCCACCTCCTTTCTTGGTATTGTCCGGATTTTGGGGCCGGAACGCATGATAAGAGGTAAAACCTGATAGTGCTGGGGTGCTCTCAGGAGCCTTGAACCAGGTTTCTGTCACTGCACAGACATCGATGTTCTCCATACTGAGAAGGGCCTCGAGTGCGTGCATTTTGAGATTTAGACTTCTGGCATTGAGCAGCATTACCCTTAGTTTTTTCCTTTTTGTGTTCTAGGGTGGTAGGTTTAGAATTTGAGCCTTGCCTAAAAAGGCACTATGGGGTGGCAAGAGCCTTTGCCAATATCCGAATCCCAGGGTGACAGGTGCAAGCCGTCCCTTGAGCAGCGTGGCTTGTCCAGCATGTCATCCCAGGCAGACAGACATTGGATCCCCTTTGAATGACACCAGAGTTTAAGCCAATTGTTAAAGCTGATCATCTTATCTCTGTATTGTGGCATCATTCTTGGTGAAGGTAGGATACTGCTCAAGGTCAGGGTCATACCTGCCTGGGCTACATAATCAGAGAGCTCCTCAATGTCTCTTTTCATGTAGTCCAAGGAGGTGCCTCAGGTCGTTTACACCAGCGTGGACAATGACTGAGTCGTATTTGTACCTGCTGTTGAGAGACCTGAGTGCTTGCATTATGTGGCGGATTCTAGCGCCCGACAGGCAGCTTACTGTGACCTTCTCCTTACTCAGTCTGGTGAGCGGGACGTCAGTGTGTCTGACTATGGAGTCACCAATGACTAGTGTGTCTGGCATTGTGTTTGGCCTTAAGGGCTGTGACTGTTTGACACTCTGACTGTGAGGTCTATGTGTTGCAGGTGTTGTGTTCTGAGGTGGTGGTTGTTTGGGTGTCTGCTTTGGTGGCCTCTGCTGTTTTGGTAGATTTTGATCAGAGCCGAATATGTCTTTGTGTGTTTATGTGTATGATTTGAGGTTGTGATGGTACTATGTGAGACTGGGTCTATAGTGTGTGTGGTAACCTTCTCCTCCTGAATGGTCTTGCCAGTCCTATGTTGAGAGAGCTCAGCCTCCAGTTTGGCCGTATAGTTGCATCTCTCGCATGTATTTGTGTTTTGTGGGAGGAGGAGAGGGTTGTCTGTGTACATGAGGCAATTGTAACATTGCCTCAATATTCCCAGGTTCACCAGCTGAGCAGGAGAGGACACAAGCAACTGATCCCTCGACATGCTAGAAGGACTAGACAAAAACTTTAAAAGAGATTCCGGGGACGTGGGTGACCGAGAAATGGGGTTTGCCTTTTGGGGTGCTATCTATAAGAGTGCCGTATCAAGGTAATAAGTACTGTAGGAGCAAGTGCTAGGTTTAACAGATAGAGAAAAGTCTACTTGGAGTCAAGTAGAGATGATCTTTTAGGTATTAGAGAAAGTGCTAGTAACAGGGATGCTTAAAGGTAAGATTGAAAAGAATGCACTCTGCAGTGTGCACTAGAAGTTAGATATGAAAGTAGGTAACTTGAGTTTTACGTGTTTGAACAGTTAATGTTTAGTGGAGAGTTACTATTTTTAAAACAGTAAGATGGACTGAAAGAGGTGGTTACTTTTGTATTTTGGTGCTATGAAATACTGTAGGATGGCCAATAAATTTAAATAATTGAAGGGGTGGGATTTCAAAAGTGATGGTTTTGTGATTACTCACATAAGCCAGTGAAAGTAGAGAGAAATGAGATATATGGTCAGATTAACATAAGAGGCGGGCAACTAGAAAGACAGTGGTATTTAACAAGACAACTTAAATGAGTGGGAGGGAGGGAAAAAATTCTGCCTGACTCAGAACAGAGAGAGCTGTGGTCTCTTTTGAAGTTTTAATATGCTGTTAGAACAGAATGCAAGCAAAACACAAGATAAAGAAAACAAACTACAGTATTCAAAATATAGAAAGGCAATACAGAAATACAAAAAATAACAGCAAACTAACCTTTCCTTCACAGCAAAGTGTAGCAGAGTCTGGATGAGCCTTTCTGGTAAAGTGGGTATGCGATGAATACCCACTATTCTTAAATTCCACACATGCTTCATTAAGTTGCTTCTTAAAAGCATCATCATCAGTATTGAGTCTATTGATGCGAGCCAATTGCACCTTAACAATGCCCTTAAACACATGTGGAGCATGCATACTTGATGCACATAGGTACCTTCCAGACGATACTTCTTTCTTAAATACTGTGGTGTTGATAACACCTTCCCTCTTAATTAATGTAATATCTAGAAAATTAATGGTGCTAACCAAACATTCATACTTAAACTTTAAAAAACTAGTTGAATTATTCAGAGAAAGAATATAATCCTCTAATTCATTATGGGTGCCTTTCCAAAGAAGGAAACAATCATCCACAAATCTTTGATAAAATAACAAATTTTCATTCAAAAACCTCTCACCATCATTTATATACATTCTCTCCCATTGGGAAAGAACCAGATTGGCATAAGTATTTGCTACTGGTGTGCCCATTGTATTATGAAATGTATTATTTCATGTCATATGACCTTGGCTGCGGGTCATGTGATGTCCTGGGCTTGTATTTAAACATGTGATTTTATTGTACCTTTTGTTAAGCATTGAAAAAGGGTTTTGGCCGGAAAGCTTTGTTTTTGATAAAGGTTTTTGCTCTCAACATGTGGTATTTCGCACACATGTCCGCTGGACATGTAAAGTGATAATTATAATTGGCAGTACAACAAACTTTGTTGTCCTCACCCCTCTCTCAGGAGTGGAAGGTTTCAAATTTCACTCCAAATTTGCAATATATGCACAGCTATTGCTGGTAAAGAAATGGGCTGCTATGGACCTTCCCTACACCTGTCCTGCACATCCCGAGCTTGTTTTCCTACTGTCTTTCCCTCTTTGTGCCCCCTTTTTCACCACTTTCCTATCTCCCCATTTTCTTTTCTTTCAAAGAAATTAGCAGGGGGGTTAGCGGGAGTAAGCACTTTTAAGCAGTAGTAAGCAGGTTTAAGCGAGTGTGCGCATGTGTGCGCTAAGTTTAGCATCGCTAAGCATCGTGCAAACCCGTGCAAACCTGCTTACAACTGCTTAAAAGTGCCTTAGTCACTCTAAGCCAGGGCCCTTGTTCTGCTCAGCATCAAAATAAAATACCTTTATCAGTCTCGAACCCCAGACCTTGGACACATAAGACTGTATGAAGTACCACTAAGCCACACCAGATATACAATAACTTGGTGCTGCAAAAAATATATAATGCATTACATTGAGTGAATGTAAAGATAAAATAGGAAGGCCATAACACAAAGCCTGTTCTGTGGATCTTTACCAGCAGTTGTTGTGGGATTGCATTACATGAGTGTGATGTAAGAAGCAGCCAATCAAGCAGAAAATAATGTTGCAGAGGCACTTTACAACCCCCACACAGTATCATAGCAGCACAAACACTGGCATATCTGAGTAGGGCAGAGGCCATACCTCCTAACTCAGTAAACTTTCCAGGGATGTCCCTGATTGTGAAACATATTTTAGCTGTGTCCCTCAGAATCCCTCAGAAAAGTACTGACGTCAGTCAGAAAGGTGGGCTATTACACAATGAATACTGACAATAATAACAGTAGACACCGCTTGTATGGCATGAAAGGAGTACTAATCCATATGCACTGCTTCACTGAAGTATACACCTACTGTTCCTATTATGTGTAAGGTGTACCTCACTTTCAACTACCTATCCATGACACCATGCAAAGATGTATTTGACTGTTCCATAGGCCTGGCAGAGGCCCAAACACACAGGCATATAGGCTATACTGCTGTTACACACTCTGCAAATAGCTTTCTTAGGACCTCCCCAAGCATACCCTTATGTAGGAGTATAACACAGAAATACCAATGGATGTAGCCATGCACTGGTAGCAACTGACTGTAACAATGCCATTGTAACAGTGCTGAAAACACCTGTGAGTTGCACAGACAAAGAATGACAGTGTAACCTCTGGCTACCATCTCGGTAGGTTCACAGCTGGGAACCATGCAGACAGACAACCTGCCCTGATAAACCCACAGGTGCACACCAATCCTGCAAGTCCAGTAAGATAATATTCACACATTAATGCACAATGCTCTCAGTATGTAACCCCCCCCCCCCAATTAAAAGATACTTGTGCATTTAGGGTCTACCAAGTGTGTAGGTAGGCATACTCAGTACAGGAATTGTCCAGTTGTCCTGTGAACCCTGTGCTAATGTCAACAGTAAAAAACATAAACCCTGCAGAAGTCAGTACATTAATATTCCCAGTATAGTCACATAAATGTTGTGTAAACATTTGTAATGGTGAGTAAAGCTCTACACTGATAGCTCAGTATTGGAAGTGGCAACAGTCAGGTCTGAGTACAACATGTACATCACTGTCTACACCTCTAGCTTCATTTATAATATGTATACCAACCTTCTGACTTACACAACAGTGTCCACAGCAAACAAATATGGGCCCCACTCTGGATATCTGAAATGGCTATGTCTACATACCTTAGCAATTTATAGCATTGGGTTGCTAGGACAGTGAGTACTGCAATTACCACTCAGCAGGCTGTATGCATTTACCAAATGCTGGGCAACAGTTGGTGCAGAGGGCATCACATGCACATGTGCAGATACCTATAAAAGCAGATAGTACTTGCTATCCTCACATGCAATCATTACATTGCAAGTTCCACATAGTGAACAACCCCAAGCAGGAAAAAAAAAAAAAAAAAAAAAAAAACAACAGTACGTTCCTGTACCAAAAAAAAAACATACACAGACGGGCCTGGAAGGGACATACAGGTATGTAACAGTTTGTCATTACCGGCAGGTAGTAGATGGTTATGGTTAGTACTGTAGATCCTCTGATACATGCATATGTGGCAGCAGTAGGTATGTATGCACTGATGCCATGCATAAGTATTGCCATGGAGAAATTGTTGGGTAGCTGTGTGCAGTGGGACATAAGTGTGACATTTGTAGCTTAGCAGTACATGTCAAACATCTGAACATGTTATCTATGGTCTGTACAGTACTGCATTTAATGGCAGTTTTGGGGAGTATTGCAAACACCTAGATAAACTTGGATGTCACAGAGTAAGACATGCATGATAGTCACATAACGTGTAGCTTAGCATTGGAAAACACTGTAGCAGGCTAGCATAGTAATGTATCATTTGCAGCTATGTATACCCTTGTACTATTACTGTATGCACACATGTGACAACTGTCCATGTTGTAACAACGCCCAACAGGTCATCTGTGAGGTGTATGGACTTACAACAGTGTGGACCTTGTGCCTGTATGGCACACACATATGTCGAGATACATGTGTGTCTGATTTATGAGCATCTGAACATGTGCATAGAGCAAGGGACATACTGCAACTGTTTGTGAAGGGCGGACAATTATAAGTTGGTGCAGGTTGTTATGTGCATATATATATATATATATATATATATATATATATATATATATATATATGTAGGTTGTAGTGTGTGTCAAACAAGACAGCATACAGTGCTGGCATATGACATGTGTTGTTCAAATGCCGTGGGTATGCTTTGTTAGGTATATAGTCTCCCAGATATGGGGTCCTGCTAAACATATATGGGCTGAGAACATCTTCCATGCATTCTGCACAAGACTGTGCAATATCATTACATAACTGTATCCCCCTCAACCTTTGCATAATTGATATTCCCACCATGAAAGGTGGACTGTATATGTGCTGATATGCATATCAATGTGTACACCAGTGTATGTTGAAATGTACACTCCAGCTGAATGTTGTACATGTATTGCCATTCCTGTTGTTAAAAGCCCTGTACCCATGAACTAACACATAGGTGGTAGTGTACCCAACACTGAAGGTGTGATAAGAGACTATGGGACACAGGTGGACAGTAGTGTTCCTAATGATGATCACTGTGCCACACTAGTCATGTAAACCTAGTACAGTCCACATGTCATCAGTAAATGTGTGTCATCCATGGAAACAGAGGTCAGGGTTCCATTCCACTCATCAGTCATAACACCCATCATAGAGTACAATGTCCCTGTTGGTATGTACCTCAGAAGACATACACAGCAACAATAGATGCCAGACACATACCTCACAAAGAGCATTACCGGATTCCAACAGATGTCCTGTGCTGACTGACTTACAAAACCACAGCTACACTGTGTCGCATACCGCCTACCCAGAGGCTACCCCTGACCAACATACAAAGCTATGGCAAACCCACAGGTGTTGGATGTGCTCCATGTAAACAGATGGAACACCAGACAAGAAGCACGCTCTACTGATCAATACCTTGTAATGTGAAAAGCAGAACATGCTCGACTGGCACATCATCATCACAGACACATACCATACTGTGGAACCAACTACCTATCAACAGCTTATGAAGGTCCTCATTAGCAGTTGCCATCAATAACCATGATGATTGCATGTGAGATAGGAAACACAACCCGGTAATCACCCCTGTGGCTCTGCATGACAGGGGCACAGGAACCTACATTACATATGTGTTGTAGTGCAGGGTACCACATGTCTAGGCTTCCATAGGCCCTATGGATAACAGCCTATCAGCTACCTAGGACACGATACACACACGCATGTACCTGTTGCAACACATGCTATGTGAGGTTGACTGTGTGTGATGGAGAATGTGTATGTGAATGTGTCAATGATGTGTATATGTATGATAGCCTAGTGGGAATCTGTGTATACCATGGTATGTTGTGTTGTAGCTCTAATCCCATCAAAAGGTCCATATGCTATTGCCAGTTAGTAAAATCAGTATGACATACATTGTGACTTAGTCCCATGTTGTCGAATGGAGTGTGCCTTTGAAGGCTAAAGCAGTACATGTATACTTATTGATTGCTAACACTAGTGAATACAAGTCACGTATGGACTTTAGTACTACCTGAAGCTGTATGCCTCAACTGCACAGTATGGTTTATATCCACATGGCTTGGTAACACACTTTTGTTTGTTACCTGTAGTCCTCACACATCACATACCTCAGGCATGAGGTTATGTATGTGCTGACATACAGTAACTTATGGTACACAGGTAACTGTAATCTGGGTTGCCATACCCTTGTGTCTTGTAGGTATGTCTGATGTGTGTGTGGATATGCCTGTAACATGGCCTCGGTGGTATGTGTGTCACAGGATATAGGTGCGTATCTAGCAACATGTATAGTGTAGTACAGCAGTATACCACCTATACTGGTGAATGTGCACATATGTTACTGAGGGGTTTGCTATCAACAAGTAGTGTGGTGTACTGCTAGTACCGTAACCATACTGTACATAGATTTAAATGGATGACAAATGTCTGTATGCATTAGCTTCATATACACCTCCTGTGGTGTTGCATTGTGTCACATACAGTGTGCCATGTACTTTTGTATAGTCCTACATACTGGTTTCACTTTGTGGCTGTGCAGAACATGGTTTGGTATATAGCATGTGCCAGGCACTGTCAGGCAGTTGTGGTCTTAGCAGTCATATGTGTTATTAAAAGTGTGTATCTGCTGACAGCCAATAGGTTGCTGTATATGGCATTTCAATGATGTCTGTACATTAGAATGCTGAGTGTGCAACATGGCTTTTTCACAATTACTGTTTAATTGTCTTCCAGGGTTATGGCACACAACAGAAAGCCATCCTATAGCCCTGAGGAGGAGGAAGTTATCACAGATGCACTCATCCAACATTATAATCTACTGTTTTCAAGATCCTGCCAGGACCAACATGGTCGCACTGCACTGTGGCAGGATGTTGTCCATCGGGTGAATGATGTAGGCATGCATAACTGGACTTATGAGCAGGTACGCCATCACTGCAGTGATTTAATCAGACATGTCTAGCAGCATGCCTCCGATGTTCACAGACAACAGCTTGCCACAGGTGGTGGTGCTGCTACACATCCCCCTCTCACCAGAGTGGAAGAGCTGATCCTCAGCTTGGTGGCTCCTGTCCAACCAGTACAACACACCTGTGTCATCATGGTGGCCGGAGTCACCCAGCACAGCGACAGTGAGTGTGCAGGTAACATGGCATATCCGTAGACCATTGTTATCCCAAGTGTTATAATATGCATTAATCAGATGTGTACTGCGTATGCAGAATATGTGGAGCCTGGTGTCATGCAATACTGATAATTCGGGACATTATCTGTATGTCTGTGTCTGTCACCCCATGTACTACTTTATAATTGCAGACTCACAGCAGCAATGGCATAGTTGTTGACACTGACATACTGTCTCATATCCTTGCAGGTCCCTCTGGTGTGATAGCAAGATAACAGACCCATGCTGGTGAGTGGGCTACAGTCAATATAGCATATAACATGTGCATGTCATAGGAGAGTTGTAGGCCATATACACATGTTAAACACCTACGCATAGTGCATGCTCTGCATGTTCTCTGTGTGACTATGCACTTCCCAGTGACATGAGTAGCTGACTCATACACATGCAACACACAGAGCATCACAAACAAGTGGGGCACACTGTAGTGGACATTGTATAGGCATAGTCAATACACATGCACACAACATACACCACTTTGTCATATGCAGTATGTGTTAATATGATACATATGGCATATGTAGACACCTGCTGTAAGGTCATACTCCAGTATCCCATATGTCATCAACACAGCACACATACTATACCTGGGGGTAGAGGCCTATCATGGGGCAGTGTGACATGCATCAACACACAACACAGTCATGTTAGGCAATGCTCCCTATTGAACACCTGACATGCCCATGCAACAACTGTCTATGAACTGTTTAATGTAGTCTAAGTGGTGCAGGTCAGGTACAGCAAGATAGTTACCAGTGTTACATGCATCAGTGTCCTTGAGTGACCACATGATGCTGCCTGATGACTGCTCATGGGACTACACTACATCCATTTACAGTACCTGCAGTACTACACATAGGTACTACACTACATCCAGTTACAGTACCTGCAGTACTACACATAGCATTCATTGTTAGACACTTGACAGTTGTATGCATCCGGACATGGTTTGTATACCTATGAGTGATGGTACACACAACATTGGAAAGTGTTTTAAACTTGCAGTGCAATGTTGTGTCCATGTACACATTGCCTATCAGGGTGAGGCCAATCATTGAACAACACACATGCATCAACAACATGTATACTGTTAACTACAAGGACTCGCTACACTCGCACTGCATGCTGTCGAGCAGCACACATCCTGCATGCTGACACGTGTGAGGGGACTCTTTGGCTTGTGATACTGTACTCCACCATCAACTACTAACGACTATGTTCCATATTGCTGTTGGTGTGTGTGTCAACTTGAATGTGTAGTGTATTAGTGTGCATGTGTTCATGTGTGCATGTGTGCATTTGTGCATGTTTGCATGTGTGCATATGTTGTTCATATGTGCATGTGTTCATGTGTTCATGTGTGCATGTGTTCATGTGTTCATGTGTGCATGTTTTCATGTGTTCATGTGTTCATGTGGGCATGTGTGCATGTGTTCATGTGTGCATGTGTTCATGTGTGCATGTGTGCGTGTGCATGTGTTCATGTGTTCATGTGTGCATGTATGCATGTGTTCATGTGTGCATGTGTGCATGTGTTCTTGTGTGCATGTGTGCATGTGTTCATGTTTTCATGTGTTCATGTGTGCATGTGTGCATGTGTTCGCGGGGGCATGTGTGCATGTGTGCATGTGTTCATGTGTGCATGTGTGCATGTGTTCATGTGTGCATGTGTGCATGTATGCATGTGTTCGAACATCCTGTACAGATGGTAAAGTGTGCTTCCTGTCTCCCTCTCACAAATGCTGAGGTAATGTTGGATGGGTGCAGCGGGGAACCTGAGGTCACTGCCACTAATAGTGACCATGATGATACACGTGTAGTGGCACAGGCATGTTTGACAGGGTCTGTCATTGGTCCACCAATCAACAGTACATAGCTTTCCACCCCATCTATGTGCACATACGTACTGCCATTACACCCCTCAACACCAATGACCTTAGGTGAGGAACAGCATATGGTAGGCATTGACCAGGAGAGTGTGGTATCTATGGCACATGCAACCCCACACAACAGCCATGCCCAGACACACGGGACGGTACCACATAGGCATATGTCCAGGGGTTCTTGTGGGAGCATCGCTGGCCATAATGCCCCTGGCAGGCGTGCCAGCACAGGTCTCACAACCTCAGGTATGTTCCGGGCTGTGATGCAAGCACAGGCACGTATGGAATGGTACACCAGGCAGGGACTAAGGGTGCAGAGGGCTCATAACACCGGGATCAATGACAGTATCTGTGACCTTGCCGGTGCCATCCACGATTATACCGATGTCATTGATAGACGTTGGGGGGAGACACTAGATGTCCTCTGCAATGCTATGTCCATGTGCCAGGACAGTGCAGGACAGCTGGACGTCAACGTGGATGTATGCCAGCAACATCCTCAGCTGGCAGCCGTCATAGACGACAACCAAGTGGCAGTCACTCCCGTAGTGCCAGTACCAGCCCCAGCAATTTTGTGGCTGGGCTGTCGGTAGACCGTCTGAGATGACCATGTGCACATGGCTCTGGCCAGTCCCAGCAGGGACATAGGTCCAGTCAACATCCCTCTGCCTGTGGCAATAATACTCAGTCTGGCTTAGTACCCGATACAGTTCGTGTCACCTCTGGCAGGCACAGGTACTGTGTCCGTGGCCAGAGACAGTGATCTGTACAGCCTGGCAGGTACAGTCTGTGGCTGTCTCACAAACTCCCGTATTTGGCAGCCACGAGGGGGTACTGTGTGCATGCAGACACACACACATACTACCAACATGTAGGGCTGACACATACACACACACATCACATCAACACTGACCCATACTGTACAGTTGTCCCTCTCACACACACACACACACACACACACACACACACACACACACACACACACACACACACACACACACACACATACATACATGTTGATTGGATGGGTCATTGTCGGGCTCTGGAAAACAATCACACACCCTGTGCATATGATGAAACTATGCTACCTCCTGTCATCTGTGACATTGATGCAGGAACAGGATAACATGGTGCTGATGCACAAGGTGACCTACTAGCAGTGTAGCAATGTTAGCATGTTGTGAACAGTAATGGGTAATGATATCCTTGTAGGTGTATCTGAGCAGGCATGATGCATCACAGCAGTGATTATCAATTTCATATTGTATACACCAGTGATAATTCCAAACATGGATTGTCCACACATGTGCCAGTTGGCTGATGTGTGTGGTACTGGCAGCATATGTCATTGAGTGGATGTAACATCTGTGATATGTGCTGTACAGATTCCAAGGTGCACATTTGTGAACATGGTGGAGGTGCACTGTTTGCATGTATGTGCATGGTGGGCACACGTGAAGGGTGACATGCCCTGTATTACACAGTGTTAATAGTTCATATTTCCTATTGGTGTCCAATATGCATGTCACTACACATATGTCAAAACTTGGGTACACATGTGTGTATGACATGGTATGACACTATGCTGTGGGTGATACTGTTGATATCGGTCATTGGTTAGCATTCTGGTAGTGTACATAACCTCAACAGCCTGATTTTAACCAGTCATTACATGATGTCTTGACAACTGACACACAGCTGCAGGATACACAGTAGCATTAGAATATTTCCAGTTTTGTACTATACCAGTTACCAGAGGTAATGACCACCACACATTCCCGTCACCACTCCTGTTTGGCATGTGTCCATCCTAGGTACACGTAGACACACTAGGGATATGTACATCCACATCTGGTGATGCATACAGTGGCCTACAAAGCATTCCCAGGATTATACACCTATCTTCCATGGGGGTATCATACAGACACATACCTGTTGACAAACCCATGTTGTGAAGCTATGATGCAACAACAGCATAGTCATCCACATTTGCTACACATAGTATCCTGATTGTACCACATTGGTAGTAGCACACTATGTGTAGCAGGGGTACCGATGTGTACAGACAGCCACATGTGATTTCATCTGTCCTTTGATATCCACATCCCCAAAGCTATGCTGATGTCCCTCAGTGTATCACATAAGTAATAAGGTGTCTGTATGCATATACACAGGTTTGTTGTATACCTACCATGAATGGCTATTATTGACAGACTGTGTTGTGTTTGGGCATGTCTGTCATATGCCACAGGTATACACCCACACTCACACTATTCTATAACAACTGTCATGTGTGTGTGTGACACAGATGACCTAGGGCACAGCTCATTACAGTGGCTTGACTTGTCACATACATATGTGAGCTACGGTCCAAGAAGCAGCAGCAAAAACTGTCAATGGTAACAGATTTAGTTGTTTTGACAGCAGGCTTCACACCTATGACGTGAATGAGGTCACATGTACATATATGTCTTGTCCACACAGTTACCAATTTAGGTCACATGTACATATGTACACCATAAAACAAGCAAAAAGGCGAACGCTGACACCACACTATGTAGCTTGAGAAACCGAAAACAATGAAGCAAACTCGTGCAAACCAGCAGGACTAAATAAAAAACACTTTTAATAACAGTTGAGCGCTTTCACCTGTTACAATACAGGCTTCCTCAGAACAAAAACCATTCTGAATCACAGCCCTTAAATAGATGTTTTGGCTCCAAAAATTTAAAGCAACATACTCCACTAAAACTTTCTGCATAGACAATAAACAAAAACATTCCAAAATGAATAGATTAACAAGAATAAACAATTATATTATAAATATATATCCTATAAAATGTAGTGCACAAATTCCTCTGAAATTCATATTTGTTAAAAACATATGTTTCTATAAAAACACTGACTCAACTTGTTTATAAACAATTTGACACTAACGTATCTTATATAGCAAAGGTTTAATAGACAGTGATTCATTCAAGCCTAGGGGTGAGGCAGCATCAGTAAAAATTTGCCACCACATTTCTCTATAACACAACCAACTCTTATAGTCTCCCCCCCTAGGGTCTATTTGAATAAAGTCAATAATGCTAAAAGTGAATTTGTGTTTAGAACCCTCTTGTTTTATGTGCTTATATAGGGCATTCTTCTCAACTCTCTTTTTAATGGAGTAAAAATGATCGCATATTCTTTTGTTCAGCTGTCTCTCTGTCTTCCTAATGTAGAAAGCGGGACAAGCTGAACATAATGCGATGTATATGACAAGTTTAGTAGTACAATAACCTGCCTTGAATCTAATAGAGGTGTTGGTAGTGTTGCTTAACCTAGTGCCTTGACTGGTGTTAATAGCAAAGCACCAGTTGCATCTACCACATTTCTGTGTAGGTTTAGAAGTGTTAGAAGTCAGAAACATTGTATTTTCTAACAACCTTTTCAAGTTCACTGTCTATTAAACCTTTGCTATATAAAATACGTTAGTGTCAAATTGTTTATAAACAAGTTGAGTCAGTGTTTTTATAGAAACATATGTTTTTAACAAATATGAATTTCAGAGGAATTTGTGCACTACATTTTATAGGATATATATTTATAATATAATTGTTTATTCTTGTTATCTATTCATTTTGGAATGTTTTTGTTTATTGTCTATGCAGAAAGTTTTAGTGGAGTATGTTGCTTTAAATTTTTGGAGCCAAAACATCTATTTAAGGGCTGTGATTCAGAATGGTTTTTGTTCTGAGGAAACCTGTATTGTAACAGGTGAAAGCGCTCAACTGTTATTAAAAGTGTTTTTTATTTAGTCCTGCTGGTTTGCACGAGTTTGCTTCATTGTTTTCGGTTTCACAAGCTACATAGTGTGGTGTCAGCGTTCGCCTTTTTGCTTGTTTTATGGTGTACTTATAACGCTTGGATTAACATGTACATATGTGTATTTGTCACACTGATACCTGCAGTGTGCAATGCACATACTGTTGTTTTACTGATATGTCATACAGTAGTAGAAGCAAAACAAACAGCACTTTGCTCAACAGTGTCACACACACACACTCAACAATTGCAGGATTCAAACCCCTACCTACCTATGTCATGGTACTAGACACATATGCATTACCACGATGCGCCATATGCTTTACTGGGAGCTTTCATTTCCACTGCTGTATTTGTGGGATACTGACATCATCAAACCAGCAAAAGGGGTATTCACCTCTTTCAATGTGTTTTTACAGTCTCAAAAAAGGCCAGTCCTCTCATAGGATTGCACAGACACACATATACCCCCCACATACACACTCAGCATGTGTAGTATTCAAACCCCTACCTAACTATATTATACCACTAGGGAAGATACGCATTAACACAACACGCTATATGCTTTACTGGGAGCATTCATTTCCAAAGCTGTATTTGTGGGATGCTGACATCATCACACTTGGCAAAGAGGTATTCACCTCTCCTAATGTTTTTCCACAGTCTCCAAAAAGACCACTCCTCTCAAAGGCAATCTCACACACACACATTCATACTCAGCATTAGCAGGATTCAAACCCCTACCTAGTTATGCTATGACACTAGCGAGATACACATTACCACAATGCGCTATATGCTTTACTGGGAGTATTCATTTCCAAAGCTGTATTTGTGGAATGCTGACATCATCACACTTGGCAAAGAGGTATTCACCTCTCCTAATGTGTTTCCACAGTCTCCAAAAAGGCCACTCCTCTCAAAGGCAATCTCACACACACACATTCACAGGATTCAAACCCCTACTTAACTATGGTATGACACTAATGAGATACGCATAAACACGACATGCTATATGCTTTACTGGGAGTATTCATTTCCAAAGCTGTATTTGTGGGATGCTGACATCATCACACTTGGCAAAGAGGTATTCACCTCTCCTAATGTGTTTCCACAATCTCCAAAAAGGCCACTCCTCTCAAAGGCAATCTTACACACACATACACACACACACACTCACCAATTGCAGGATTCATACCCCTACCTAACTATGTTATGATACTAGTGAGATATGCATTAACACAACGCGCTATATGCTTTACTTTGTGGTTTCTATTCTCATGCTATATTTGTAGGATGCTGACATCATCAGACTGGACATGGTAATGTGTGTGCACTTAGTGTTATGCAATCCCAGAAATGAACCTTGTGGGTCAGCAGGTGTGAACATCTTGAACAGGAATCCACAATTCATAGCTTGTGTGATCTATCTGTGGACAAATTACCATTCCTTCATATGACAATACATATTCTTGCATGAATTGTTGGTTTTGTGGATACAACATGTGTCTGTGATGTTGGTAAAGGGCTATTCAAAGTCTATGTGGGACCTGTGTTGCTCCTTTCAGTGATGTATGTCCTGGGTGGCTGCCCTGCAAGAAATCTAGCAGGTTTGGGGAACATGATGTACTCATTAACATACCACAGACGTTTGGGTTGTGTGTTTGTCGGTTTACAATAGCTCTGTTCCTGACTGCAATCATGATGGACTCCATGGACTAGCAGTTCAGACTTCATAGGCTTATAGGACTGTAGTTCCTATGGTCTGTTGTGCACCAACACTTGTCGGGTGTGCCACATGTTGCTGTAACACATTAAACAGTGTAAGATCTTGTAGAGAGTGTGAGGCTCAACAGACTGTTCAGGTGCAGAGTCTGTTTGTTCTGTTGTTCACGTATGACACATATGGGGAAACAATGTTATCCATATGATGGGATTCATTTGGCTTTGGGAGGAGCAGTTTACACATTCTACATGTGATATCTCCTGGTATGATGATAGGGCCCTTTGTCACTGGGAGGTGGGTATGTATGTATGGGCCTGTCTGACAGGATGTCGACATTATCAGTCAGGTATAGTTGACCCTGACTCAGGACATATATGACTGTACATCGATATTTCTAACATAGCTGAAGGAGGTGTAATGTTTCTGTCTGTACTCCTTTGCAGATTACCTTTCCAAAGCAACAACAAACCTGAACACTAAACCCCGTTATACTCTTTTACACACTTCACACACTACTGATCCTTTGTGATCAGTCGACAGTGTATGTCATCATTATACCCTGGCATGTCCACAGGTCGGTTTTGTGTGTACACTCCAGTCCAGCTGGTGCATATTGGAATTTTGACGCATTGTTACAACTGCTTTATGTACACAGAGAACACTGTCCTCCTACCAACAAACTCAGATATATGTGAGAGGTGCAACTGTATAGACAGACAGGAGGCTGAGCTCTCCCAAGCTGTGACTGGCACAGTCTATCAGGTGGTGAAGGTAACCACACACACCACAAATCCAGTCGCACATGGACCTATGACAATAGCAAGCCATATACATTGACACACAAAGACATACTCGGAGTATCTAAATATACTCTGCCTAAGTAGCAGAGACATCCAAAGCAGACACACAAACAACTGCTAACCCACAACCATACACACATATCACATAGTTCACAAAGTCATTGTGCCACACAGTCACTGCCCTTAGGCCTACACAACACACCTCATACACTTGTATTAGGTGACTGTAATTGTCGGTCACACTGACATCACACTCATCAGGCTGAACAAGGAGAAGGTCACTTTGTGCTGTGTGTCGGGTGCCAGGATCTGCCACATGACACATGCACTCTTGTCAGTCCACTGCAAGTACAAATATGGCTCCATCATTGACCATGCTGGTGTGTAAACCCTCAGACGTTCCTCACTGGACTACATGACAAGAGACATAGAGGAGCTCTCTGATCATGTAGCCCAGGCCAGTATGACCCTGACATTGTGTAGCATCTTACCCTCACCAAGTACTATGTCACAGTATACAGACAAACTGATCACTTTTAACAGTTGCCTAACATATTGTTGTCATTCAAAGGGGATCCAGTGTCTGTCAGCCTGGGATTACATGCTCAACATGCCACGTACATTCGCTATGGATGCCATGCACCTGTCACCCTTAGGCTTTCACAGACTGGCTTAGGCTCTTGCCACACCCATAGTGGCTGTTTGAAGTGAGCCTCAGAAGACAAAACCACAGCCATAGACATTACAGGGTAAAGGAAACGGAGAGTAATGCTGCTCAACAACAGATGTCTAACCCTCAGAATGCATGCACTCAGGACTCACATCAGTATGGAGTCTGTCGATATTTGTGCAGTAACAGACACCTGGTTCAGGCTCACAAAAGCACACCAGCACTACCAGGTTTTACTTCATACCATGGTTTTCAGACACAAGACTCGGACCAGACAACAACAATAGGGAGGTATCCATATACATCATTCATACACACATCTCTGGGTTGTTAGCACTGCACAAAGCATCGGGGAACGTACATGTGCAACTGACAGTGGGCCAATCTGCATTTCAGTTTGTAGACTGCTACAGACCACACTCCCAAACTCTGGAACAACACTCGTTATTCTTGAGAACCCTGGGGAATGTGAAGGTCTCTCCAAACACCATTATATTGTGTGACTTCAAATACACAAACATTGACTGGGAATACTACTCAAGCACTGACACCCTCGCACAACAGTTGCTAGGATTGTTACACTGAAATGCTATGGCAGACCTGTTCACCACAACCACAGGGGGTTAAAACATGTGGGACCTGATCATCAACAACATGGGGACACTATGTTCCACACCAGAGGTATACCCCTCATTGTTAAGGTCAGAACATACATTCATCTCACTGGACATACATATCCCATACACACACACATCCTAGGTGATCTCAGTGATGTACTTCTCATGAGCAAACGTCACACTTATACAAACCGAGGTGGTATCCCTCAAAGACCCTGGGACAGTGTTAATTATGGCTCAGAACACTTAATTCTTTACAAGCCCATTATATGGACAACTACTGGAATGCATGGATCATGCTATCCCAGATAACTACAAGACTCACTCCTCCAAAGACAGGGGACCTGTCTGGTGGACCACGGCCATTAATGAGCTATACAAGGACAGGAGGAGGCTACTACATTATAGAGCACAATCACAATCAGGAAGGCATCTCTGATCAGTACTATGGTATAGCTATGATCACTTGTTGATTCATCTAAGGCCCACTTCTAATGGACACTTGCAACAGACACTATGGACAATCACAAGGCCTTATTTAGTTATGTCAGAGACATGGGTGGGAACTCACAGATATGCTGTGAGTTACTGCATAATTACAAAAGATACAGTGAACCCACTGACATTGCGAACATCCTGGACAACAGGTACAGTGGGAATGTTTCCCCACCACCCCCCCTGCAGTGCACATGTCCATCCCAACAGAGTGTAGCCTCCCTGACATCACGGATGAACAAGTGAGTGCTGCCCTCTCCATAGCAGACAACACAGCATCAATGGGACCATATGGTGTCCCGGACTGCGGCTTACACGAGATTCATGATGAACTTCACACTCACATTATGTCACTGTTCACTATCAGAGTTACTACAGGATATGTACCCATGGAATAGTGTACAGCTACGGTGTACCCGCTCCACAGTGCTGGTGCCACAAGGGACCCTGGACAATATCCCAATATATGCCTAACTATCCTGGTCTGCTAAGCTATGGAGTGTATCATCATGGAATACATACACATAGACATTGTGAACCTACAGACACTGGATCCTACACTATTTGGGTTTGTTGTGGGCAGATCTTGGCTCTTGTACCTGTTTCATGTCTTTAAACAGTTGACAGGTCCATAGACATACAGAGGGTTGTCTACACAGCCTACCTGGAGCTCACACACCAGTTCAACACAATACCCCACTCGGCCTTTATACATTAGATCACCGGATTCAATAGCTACACATATGTCACAAGATGGATTGCTATCTGGATCATGGATAGCACCCACATGGTCAGTATTGCAGGTGCCATGTCTGACTATACACCAGTTACATGTGGCATCCCACAGGCCTCAGTCCTGGGACCTCTCTTGTTCTGTATATATTTCTGAGACATACTGGCTAACACAGGAGAAATATGGCTGACCATGTTTGCAGATGACTGCAAACTGTGTGCCATAATCGACTCCCCAGCTGGCACAAGCATCCTCAGAAAGGGTCTTACAGAGATGGATGACTGGTGCCAGAGCCATGGCCTACAGCTACCTTCCTTTAGATGCATAGTCATCACCTTTGGTAGTAGCATCGTGCTCACACATTACCACATAGGTGATGATACATCACGTACAGTGTGTGTGATTTGTGATTTGGGGACATGGATACTTAGTACTCTCGCCTTTGACATTCACGTTGCCAATGTTGTTGGACACACCTTCTATTTAGCCCACCTTATCCCATAGGGTTTTACATCCAGATCAGGTGGGGTCATTGTGATCCTGTACTCATCAGGCACATGCTTGGATACAATGCCCCATTTCGGATGTACCTTACCCAACACCTGCAGCAACTGGAATGTACACAAATGTACATAACCAAGTGGATCTAGGGACTCACACAGATGGTATGCACAGTTTGGCTATGGTGACCCCTGCTCTCCTCAGTTGCTTACTGCCTACTTGGATGCAGTCTGTGCCTTTTGTTTGAAGCCATGTCCATCACAGCATTGATGGATAGGCTCCACATCAGGATATCAAGGTCCCTTACAGCTACACGCTCCAGGGACAGGTATGTCAGCAATGATGTTAATAGGACATGCTGGAGGGGCAGATTCCCATCACAGAGGCTCCACTCACTAGGGAATGTGATCACAGTCCCACATAAGCACAGACCTACACTGACCACCTACAGGTGACATCTCACAGGTGGATGGGTGATCGTATGTTTAGCCCTGGGATATGTTATGGGTCCCTGCTAGACAGAGGCAGAATTAAATGAACATATGTGAGATATCTTGTGTCACCTAGTATTCACAGGCACAGTCTACTGAACTAGCGGGGTTGCAAAATACAAACACACTGTGTCTAGGCTTCTACATACCCTAGGGCAGATAGCCTAGTGTCAACCTCTGAACCTATGCTAATGTTCGGGATGCACATTGTTCAGTAATGGTACTGATTGCAGGTTTTGTTTCTTCTTTGCTTTACCACTTTCTATGAACAACCTAGGTATCTGCATAACATATTTGATTATTACAGGATTTCACTATATTATATATGTGTCTGTTGTCATATCACTGTGTGCACATGGCGGATTGGCGAATAGTGTGAGGTTCCTGGGTTGACACATGCAACTGACAGATATGTGTGGCCCACTGCTGTACTCAAACTTGCCCCAAGTGTGTGAGCATGCCCAGTGTGACCTTGCAGTATGTTGCTGTCTGAGGTCCACTACATTTGTTGATGTGTGTGAACATTACCAATATTAACATTTATATTATATGTGTGTTGAATATCAGGTTCTATTCTTACTACAGGCCTCACCTTTGTGTCTTAACTCAACAGGGATTATGCTATGCCTGCAAGGTTTCCATGAGATACTTTGCATTGACTTATCAACCTTTTTTTTCATACAAGCTGACCATTGACATACTGTCATGGTTTAGTGGTTCTGTACTATGACTATAGTGCACTGTATCCTGGGTTCAAGGACTGTCACTGCTTCATGTTTTCATACATGCCAGAACAGACTGCTTCAAGAAAAGTGAAGGAAATATGAACATGTTAACCTGCTTTTGCTGAACTATGCCCACATTTGACCAGACTTGCACAACATTGCTCAATGTTGACCAACATTGCTGAACAGTGCACAATATTGCTCAACATTGCCTGTAGTTGTGCTACTTGGTGTGAGCAATTATGTTTACATATACTAAATAGTGGTGAGAGCTGTTTAACAGTGCTTTATATTGCTTAACACATAGCAATCATGCCTCAGGTGGTGCTGCATGGCTGCCTATGTCAGATGCACATTTTACACTCCCTATACGTGTTTGTTAACAGGTAGTGTCAAGTTAGGCATCCCTTTTACTATATGTGCGAGTTGGAGAGAGGTATCATTTCCAGGGTTCCTACTGAGCCAATGTATATGCTATGCGTTACCTCTTTGCCAAGGCCAAAGCATACTGGACACGCCTCCTTCTGCCTACTGGGGCAGGCTCAGGTTGTTCCTCCACCGAGTCACGCTCTGCCTGTGATAGCCTTGGCAATGGTGGGGGGCTGTTGTGCCCAGCCCTATACTGCTCCTGCTGCAGCTGTTTTCGCAGGATCATATTGTGTAGCATAACACATACCATGACTATTTGGGTACATGTAGTTGGTGAGTACTGCAAGGCTCCACCAGATGTGTCCAGGCACCGGAACCGTGACTTGAGCAGCCCAAACACACGCTCAATTACATTTCGTGTTTGTGCGTGTGCCTTATTATGGCGTTCCTGTTCAGATGTGTGTGCATTTCTGATGGGTGTCATCAGCCATGGCTCAAGTGCATATCCAACATCCCCCACTAGGTGACCATGAGGGATGTCCCCATTGGCAAATGTCTGGTACAGCTGTGTCAGATGCCAGATATGGGAGTCATGGTAGCTTCCAGGGCAGCCAGCACACACATTCATTATTATGCCCTGGGCATCACACATGACCTGGCAGGTGATGGAGGGGTAACCCTTGCAGTTATAGTAGACCCTACCCCACTCACCGGCTGGTGGTTTGATGCGAATGTGCATGCAGTCTATTGCACCCACTACCTCTGGGTATTCCTCTATTTGCTGGAAGAGATGTATATTGCTGGCCAATACCTCACGGGAATTGGGGAAATATACATGATCACCGACATGTGCTGACATGGCATTCAGGAACTGGTGCAGTACCCTGGATGCTGATGCCTGTGAAATCCCCATCATATCACCAGTTGGTCTCCGGAAGGTACCTGTTGCTAATATTCTTAGGCCAACACATACGTTGGTTTCCACTGGGGTGGGTTCCCCTCTGTTGGTTCTTTGTGTGAGGTGTGACCTGCACAGCTCAACAATTTGCTGCATGAGGTCTCTGTCTACTCTATAGCGCTCCACTATCTCCAGCTCATGTAACCCTGGTAGGTTACCCTAGGCCTGTAGACTCTTCTCCATCTGCTCACTGTGGGTTGCTCAGCAGCATTCACATTGTTACCACCCTCAGCATGTTGCATATGTCACCTTATAACAGCAATGGCAGCCCCTAACATTTCTTTGTCTCAGTAAAGCTTTTTCAGTTTTCACTTCTATTAGCATACTGCAGTGTTGCAGTATCTCTGAGAAAAACATACTGGAAAGTTGTTTGCTAAGTTTTAAATGCTGGGCTGGGCTGAGCTAGTGTACTGCCTGTGTAATTGCCTGATTCTGGTTGTTTTCACCTGTTAGCTCTGCAAGTACTCTCTGGTTACCTTCCTACTATTTGTTGTGCTTCCTTTTCCCTTTCTGTTTCCTCAGGGGAGCAGCGCCGCGCACACAAGCGTAAACACATGCACACCAGCTCACATGCCCGCACACATGCTTACACGGGCTACAACTTGCTTATTCTTGCTAACACGCATGCACACAGGTGCAAATGCACTTACATGGGTTTCAACATCCTTACACTTGCTTACTCCGGCTTAAACACACGCACATAGGCGCACATGCGTGCACACATGCTTACTCGGTTTTACAGGTGCTCACATGCATGCGTATACGGTGCAGGCATTTCTACAAGAAACTTTGGTGTTGTTCACAGCATACACCTTCAATTTCTTGCCTATAGCTAGGGTACCTGTTGACACACCTCTTCCAGTGATTAGTATCTGACAGCAGACACATGACACTCTACTCCAATGAGCTTCACTTCTCTCAGACATACCCACCTTATGATGTCACCTATCTTCTACTCTGTTACACCTCTTATCCGACTCCTACACTACACTGACTGGGCTCTTTTGCTATGTAAACTTGTGATTCACTATCCTTACCCTCATTTGCATAGGATTGCCTACTAATGCTTGGTTACAACTCTTAGACTGAGATTCCCCCCTTAACAACCTCTGATCGGTAGCCATGTTGTCTTTGGACTGACATTCCCTTGCATTGTATATTAGGGATTACTGTAAAATCCACATTTCTGCATTTTAATTATTGTTTTTCTGGTTTTTACAGTGCACCGCGTTTGTGCGGCGCTGCGCTACGCTTAAACATCCGCGATCGGGAAAAAAAATGTATTTTAATTTATTTTATTTTTGCATCGGTGGACATTGTGAATGGCCGTATTTTTGGCCATTGGCATGCTTCCTTGACTGGATGCATCATTTTTTTCAAGCTGTCACGGCTTCGTTTTGCTATTTGCAGAAACATACTCAGTTGTCATCGGAGTACATTTCTGCAAATAACACTACTCTTAGGTTAGGGTTTCCTGAATCGCAATTTTACCTCATTTGCATGCCTTTCAGCAGCAAATGAGGTAATTTGCATATCCTAGCCCTGTCCGTGTAAGAGGAGTTTTAGGAGCTCTCTTACACGCCCCAGCTGGCTGCTCCTGGATCGCTCGGAAGACATGTTGGCTGCATGGAGTCTTACTCTACTCTTAGACTCCATGCAAGCCTTCGTGAATCTGGCCCAATGCCTTTGTCTAAGTAGAAGTTTGGAATACAAACTAAATGTTTTAAGTGTTACATTGTGATGTTATAACTGATATTGATTTTAACTAAAATGTAGTTAAAATATACAGAAAACAACTTCTTGCTGCATATATGGAATATGATAATCACAGCTGGACATCTTACCTCTCAAATGTCCATATTTCTGCAGAATGTCCAGATTTTTACCTCCTATTTTTGGTCTGTTCCTCATAAAATTTGTGGTTTTCTGGCAAATTACTGGGTGATCTGAGGAATGAAGTCAGTAAATAATGATATGCATTTGAGTTTCAGACCACAAATCCTTTAGAAAATGTATGTCAACACAAACCCTGTAACTCTAGCAACCTTCTAAGTTTATAAGAGCAATATTTAAAATCTGTCCCTATTTTTGGGCCTTTGTCCCCCCATTTTGTCAGGCTTTGTCCAGATTTCTTGCACTAAGAGGCTGAGAGGTATATTGGACATTACTCTGTGTGTTATTAATTATGCAGATACTCTTTACACACTAAATTCCTTTTTACCTGTACCTTCATTTAAATGCATATAGTTTTCTTGTATATAGGGCATTTCCTCTAAAGCATTTTTCTGCTAACAATCCTTCAAGGAATGCATTACTTGGAAAATTCTTTTATGGAAAAGAAGAAATGTATTGTGAAGATGTACTGAGTAGAAAGCAAAACCCTTAGATCATCCAACTTCAGAGGAAAAGAATATTTTTCTCAGCATGGTAATTTTAAAGTTACATGGCTGTGTGCAGGCAAAACTGCTTTCTCTGCAATATTAAATTTATTTTATTTTGATTCAGGATTTAGTCTAATTAAAGTGATAAAATGACTGGCTTCCAAGTTTATGGGATTTTTGCAGCACAAATTTTTTTGAATGGTGTATTTATTGCTTATGGTCCAATTTCCAATGTCATGGATACATAATTCATCACATTCTGTTGATGGTAGCTGACAATAATTATGTTTGGCCTTAATACTGACCTATGTTTTTTTTTTTATATGCTGCTGTTATTTTTTCCCCAAGATGTGATGTATCTTTATATTGTATTTAGAACTCAACTATATTCCTTTTTTGCATTAACAATGTTCATATGTCTGTTATGTACCTGGAGCTTTTCTCCCCGGGCCTCCGCTGAAAATGGACATGTATCCAGTCAGACTCTCCCGGTTAACAAATGTAAAATAAATAAATAAATAAATATTATATCTCTCCTCTACCCCTGCATCTGCTGTTTAACCCTTTTGTACTTAGTCTATATACTCTGGAGAACTACAGCAGGCAAAGTCTCTACCACCCAATCTGTCACTCCTTTCTTTAGGTCCAGAATCCTAATTTATTCTAATATTATATGCTGTGTGCACACAACCCTCTCTGTGAAAAAAAAAAGAAAAAACACTTTTGGAGCTTTAGAGAGAAGTTTATTCTTACCCTCTGCTGTCAGAATCCCCATTTATGCATTTGCTAACCAAATAAGGTCACTGGCTACAATTATCTCTTTTCGGGGGTTATCTGGGAACCCTGTTCCTATAATCTGCTGTCTCTGACCCTCAATGGCCCTTTCTCAGGGATGACTTTGAAACACTGTCTGGTTAAGGGACTTGCTTCACAGTTTTTAAGTGGAAACTGATGGTGCCTAACACATGCTTATATATGGAAGCTAGATGACAGTTTTATAGTCTTACCTCTCTGAGTTAAACTGACACTCTAAAATTTCTACACAGTCTCTCCTACTTAGAATGATGTTTTGACATCTTCATCTCATGATGTTGTGCACCAGTATTGTGCCCCCTGTCTTTTCTACTCAATTGAAAAAAGCTTTAGCTTGTCTAACCTCTGGTGGCATTCCTTCCCATACATCCCACATATATTTTCTGGTAGCTTTCTTCTTTATTCCTTCCTGCAGTCTCATTTGTTTTCTTTATATGTCCTCCAGAGCTGCAAACAGTACTCATGGTGAGGTCTGACAAAGAAAAGCATTACCTCAATGCTTCATGGCTCTGTCCTCTATGAGGACACATCCAAGTATTCTATTTGCTGCTGCCACTATCTTATCACTCTGCTCCCACTCATCCAGTTCAACACCAAGGGTATTTTCCAAATCTTACCATCAGTTCTAAATTCCCAAATGATACTTCACAGCAGGCTTGTTAAGCCTAAATGCAGTACTTGACCATTACCTTCCATTAATCTTCAGCTGTCACCTTTCTTACCATCTGTCCAAGTGTTTCAAAATCCTTGACTAATCTTTTTTATACATTCTTCATTGCTCCACATATATTTGCATCATTAGCAAAGAGATTGATCCTGTTCTCTGTCTTCTCAGACACATCTGAGACAAACACAAGTAACAAACACAAAACACCCCCCAGAGAATGTTACTAGTTATTTTCCTAATTCCTGAAATTGTCTTTATAATTACAACTCTCTGTTTCCTACTTGTCAACTATTCAGTTTTCCATTTCTTCAATCCTAGCCCATCCATTTTCTAGACAACCTTCTGTGTGGAACCAAGTCCAATATGTTGCTGAAATTTGCATACATTATGTATGCCTGCACTCCTCTGGCTAGTATGTATACAGCACAGCCAGAATACTTGATAACATTTGATAACAACTCCTTCTGGCCATGAGCACATTGGTTGCATTTCTGTAGACTGATGCACTCTTGAAAGGCTAGCCACCTTTCCCTCAGAATTCCCTCCATTGATTTCTCTGCCACCATTAAGCTATAAGTATTATAATTCTCTACACAAGGCTTCCACAGCTGTTGTCTTTCTGTCTTTCTGTCCTCTGTCATTTCTGCATTAGCAAGTGATCTGCTCAAGATCTCTGTCTGTTCATGAAAACTGGTTTTAAACACAAGCTTGTTTCATATAATCTCTGAATATGCGCATTTTTATATTTATATACAGTCATAGTGTGATTTTCCTTTTACAGTCCTTAGACTTAGTAGTGGTGATTGTTATTTTGGTAATAGATTGCTATTTTTTCTCTTAGTAAAGAAGGATTTATTTCACCTAGCTTCAGAGACACCCACCTTAAAATGCAGTTAGTTAGTTTATTCAATCATTTACTTGAATTCTCAAAATAATACGACTGATCTCAACTGGGCCTACTCGGAACATATATATGCAATGTAAGTGAAGCAGATGATGGTGCACATCATTCTGGCACAGTTCATCAAGTTCTATGTATAGACTCTCAGAAAGCACAAAGGTGTAAAAGTGTAACAGTCTGAATGTCCAAAACTGTATATTATTTCATTCAAAATGTTCAAAATTGTGATTTTTGTTTTATGTAGGATGTAAACTACAGGAGTTCAATAGCATACATACAGCATGCTATAGTTGTGTTTTGGACATTTTATGCATTATGTCTAGTCATTGTGAAAAGTAGACTGCTGTGCATTCAGGAGGATGCATAAAATTGCACCAACAGGTATATGCATCTCTTACGATAAATGTCCAAATCAGTGTCATTGGTGCAAAGCCTGTGCAAAGAGGGTGGCTTGGCAGTCTTGATATTTTTCTGATAGCAAAAGCCAGTGTCATCCAAGTGTGCTACAGTTCAAAAAATATCACCCATAAAGGAATATTCTCTGTGACAGAAATACTTTTAAATTTTGTTAAATTATTTATTTGATAGAGAGTCATTTCTTTCAGTATAGATATCCCCAGTATTCAATTGATCATGAGATGGAGATGATAAGAAAGACTATATCTTGAGAAGCTGGCCATCTTCTTATATAATAATCCTGAACATAATCAGTTGAATGGTAATGGACATGCTGCCCTTTACAGCTGGACATAAAGTTTGTAATAGTAATCAAGACATCAGCTGTGTGTGTGTGTGTGTGTGTGTGTGTGTGTGTGTGTGTGTGTGTGTGTGTGTGTGTGTGTGTGTGTGTGTGTGCGTATGTGTTTAGTTAGTACAGGATTTCATTAAGTATAGTTGAAATATTTTGTTATGTAATCCTTCAAAGAGAGCTAATGCAAAAGAAAATCCTGTGCACAGTCACAATGGTACTAGTGACACTATCCGGCCAAAATTAGATGAGTGGACAGAGAGAACCACAATGGCCAAGCAAGTTTACAAGCTGTCCTCCTGGCTGCAAGTCTTTCCTTACATCAATAGTCTTGTTAATCATTGAGTGATTCAAAGGCAGTATAACACTAGAGTACTGTGTCGTATCAGCTATCCATGCTGGAGGTTTCTAATGCTCCTCTTGGGCACTCAGCTCCTCATATGTTAATGATAATTATATAAAGCAATGTTGTCCATCATTGAAAGTTGTCTGAACAAAGAAAAAGAGGCTCTATTACCACCAGTCTTGCATCTACTCACATCATGCATGGAGACATCTGAAGTTTAATAAAGCATACTGATGGGCAACATGTGTGTACAAATCTAAACAGCTGAGACACAAAGCCTATGCATAAAAAAGAGTAGATATAGTTTGTCTGTGTTTATACCTTGGGACTGTTGTTTGATGAGCAACTGGAGCTGGTCAGTACACTGGACTGATAGATACTTTTGCACATTTCAAAGAATGCTGGAAATCACAGGCTATGTATGTGTCACAAATAATAGGCTGCATAACTTTCTTTCCTCTCCCATTGCCTTTGCTTGATAACCACTTAATGTGGTTGTTTGTTGGACTGCAGGCTATATTAACATCCTGGGGGTTCAAATGTCAGAAAATTAGAAGTGACAGTCCTTAGTGTAAATGTGGTGATCATTGCCCGACATATTATAAGCAGCAATGAAGCTCTGAATACATTAACATAATTAAAAAAGAATGGATCCTGTGAAAGATTTATTAAAATAGCATTCAGTGAGTTTTGCAGAGGCATATGTAAAATATGCTCAATTCAAGATAATACATTAAACTGAGTTTCTGTCTGACTGATTTTCTGGCATCACAGATTACTCTTATAGATGCTGTAGAATTTAGCTGGCAAAAAGTAGGTGCAATGATTTTGCAATAACTTAAAATTCAAGTAGTTTTGAGCTTATCACATCCACAATACAGTTTATTCTTTTGTTATAGTCATTAAAAAAGATACTGAGATTTCTACAGTTCTTTTGGTGCACAGTAATTCATTCAGTTCTTCATCTAACAGCAGTCCTCTCATAAACATTTTGCTCAGTCTTGCTTATTTATTGTAGCACTGTTATCATACTCCATGGTCTGGCAATACCGTGTTTAAACAGAACTGACAGTATACCTGCTAAGAAAACTGCAAATAGAAATTGTTACTAATAATAGTTTCACATCATTATTCCCTGATCTGAATGCCAGTATAACATAACCCAAATGTCATCATCATCATCATCAACCCCCTTTTTTTCATTTTCTACATGGGACTGAGGTGTCTTGCTAATTGTTGCCATCTCTCTCAGTTCAGTGCCACACTCCTGCCTTCTTCAACACTCATGCCTGACTGTTGCAGATCTTCTTTCACACAATCCATCCACCTCTTTGCTGGACGCCCCCGCTTCCTCTTACCTTCTTCCTGTCTGTCCCAAATCTTCCTCACCAGATTGTCTTCTGCTTTTCTACACATGTGCCTAAACCACCGTAATTTGTTCTCTTTGATCTTTTCTGCAATTGGAGCTACTTTGGCTTGTGCTCTTATGTACTCATTCTTGTCTGTCCCAGAGTTTACATTCCATCACCCTTCTCAGACACTTAATTTCCATCACCTCTAGTTTCTTCTGCTCTGTCTTTACTGACCAGGTTTCTGTACCATACAGTTGTACTGGTCACACCACTGTCTTGTACACCTTACTTTTCAGCTTCTTTGGCATTCTTCTGTCATAGATTACACCTGACACTCTATGCCAGTTTGCTGCAGTCCCTTGGATATTAGCTTTCACCTCTTCATTCAGACTTCCCTTCTCCTCAACCACCCCTCCCAAATACTTGATGCTATTTACCTGTTCCACTATCTTCCCTTCTATCTCAGTTCTCAGCATATTATGACTTCCCCAGTTTGCTGCAATTATCACTGTCTTATCTGTTCATAGTTTCATCCCATGTGCCTTCAGTTATGCATTCCATTGCTCTATTCTTTGCTGGAGTTCTTGCTCAAAGTCTGCCCATAATGCCATATCATCTGCATACAGTAACTTTGTTGATCTGTCCCCTCCGACCTGTTTGCTAATGTAGTCCATCACCAGTATGATTAGCAGTTGGCTCAGAGCTGAATACTGGTGTACACCCAGTCCCACTGGGAACCCCTGTGTGAGGCCAAACACTGTTCGTACTTGAGTCATTGGGTCCTTGTACATAGGTTGCAGCAATTCTACTAATGTTTCTGAGACTTTGAACCACTACAGTACTGCCCAGATCAGTTTTCTTGGGACCTTGTCATATGCTTTCTCCAAATTTAGAAATGCCCAGTTGGACTCTTTGCTCATCTCTAGTTTCTTCTCAACTATCTGTCTCACAGCAAACATCTTGTCACTTGTGCTGCATCCTGATCTCAATCCGAATGGCTCATCTCCCATCTTACAATCTACTACTCTGTGCATCTGTTTATCAATCACCATCTCTAGAACTTTCCTGCAATGTGATAGGAGTTCAGTTCCTCTGTACTGCCCACAGTTGTGAATGTCCCCTTTGTTCTTGTCCACTGCCACAAGTATGCTTATTCTCCAGTCATCTGGGATATGCCTTTCTCTCCACATGGCTATGAGTATCTTCAGGTGCCATTTCTCCCCTATCTCACCCAGCATCTTTAGCTTATCTGGTATGACCTCATCTGAGCCTGCTGCTTTCCCTGACCTCATTTTTCTTAGTGCTGTTCTTACTTCTTTTGGGGTGGGTGCCTCTTCTTCTCTCATCATAGGCTGTTTCTGGGGGAGTACAGCTTCTGTGGGGTTTTCTTCATTCAGAAGCTGCTATAAATAATCCTTCCATCTGCCTTTGATGTCTTGTGGACTGGTGAACAGGTTGTTGCTGGAATCCATTATGAAGGGTGTCTGACTATTTTCTTTGTCTTTCTGTCTTTGCCTTTCAACCTGACATAGTTTCTTTGAATCACCTAGTGAGTCACTCAAGTTGGTAGAGTGCCTCTGATGCCCTATTGCTTGCTATTGCAACTCCTTTTGTAGCTTCTTTTTTAGCCAACCAGCATTCCATCCTAGCCTGATCAGTCTTTTCTATCTCCCAGTTTTTCCTCCACTCCTTCTTTCTTTTCATAACTTTCTGGACTTCTTCATTCCATGGCCAGCTTTCCGTATGTACCTTATTTGCATAACTGACTCAGCCACATATTTGTTCTGTACTCTTCACACATGCTGTTTTGACGTGTTGCCATTTTTCTTCAATTCCACCTATTTCCTCCACTTCTTGGGGTGTTAGAGCCTTGAGGGATTCTTTGAACTGTTGTATTTTCTCTCCAGTCAACTTCCAGGTTTTCAGCCTGGTCTCTGTTGACCTTAAAGCCTTCTCTGACCACTGAGTGCAGCTGATTGTGGTAATCAGTGGTGTATGCTGTGGGCTGTCTGTTTCACTGGGGATGATTTTGCAATCATTGATTCTTCCCCAGTGCCTTTTCCTTACTAGGAGGAAGTCTACCTGAATTGCATGTTGGTCACTCTTGTATATGATCTTGTGACTGTCTCTCTTTCTAAACCATGTGTTAGCTTTTATCAAGCTATTTGATAGACAGAAGTCTAGAATGGCCTATCCCTCTTTATTCCTGTTGCCCCACCCATGTGGACCCAGGTAGTCATTGTTTCCTGTTCTATCTGTCATGATATGTGCATTTATTTGGCCCATTATCAACACCAATTCATGCTGTCCTGCTTTATCTAGTAGATCCTGCAATCACTGTCTGAATGCACTCTTTTCCTCACTATCAGAACCCTGTTGTGGGGCAGAGGGCTGCAGTTATGAATACTGCGCTATCATTACACTGGTTTCTGATTGCCATGAGTCTGTCAATAATTCCAGTGATATCCCTCACTGCCTTCTGAAGCCTCTCTCTCACTACTATTCCAACACCATTTCTAGACTTCCCCCTCCAGAGTAGTAGACTCTGGATCCCGAGCCAAGTGTCTTTGCTACACTGTCCCTCCATCTTGTCTCTTGGATACAAAGGATGTCTATCCTCCTCCATATTATCATGTCATCCACTTCCAAGCTTCACCCCATCAGTGAACCCACATTAAGTGTAGCAATTCTTAGTTCATGTTTGGCAGGTTGATTGGTTTTACGTTCAGCTTTCACTCAACATAGATATCCCAGGTAACCCAGACTGGGTAACTCATCACAGGCTGGCCAGTAGCTTATTGACCCAGAGCTGCTGGGCTTTATGGTGGGCATATCCTGGCCAACAGGGACACATGCTCCCCTTCCACTATTAGCATGGGTACCTGGTATAGGTCAGAGTAGGCATAACCCAAACATTATGCCATATTTGTCTGCTTTTATGATAACTATCTAGCCTTTTCCATGTAGTGGAGTTTCAGAGCTTGGTTACATTTCATTTTCCTTGAATCTGTTCTTAAAGCTGTCACAAATATTGAGCCCAAAACAAAGATACATATTCCATATACTTCAGTAGTAATTAGGAACCAGATAAGATCAAATAACATTAAACCTATCTCAAGAAAGCACCAATATTCAACAGTGATTACACATGTTCACTGACTAATCTTTTCTTTAATAATATGACCAAAAAAAATTTGCATTTAGTTTTGCAGACCCTACTGTTCTGCCCTTTTCTCAGTTGTATTGCATATCTGCTTGTACGTGCAGTTACTGAATATGTACCATAGGGTCTCTCTACCTGACTCACTATACAGACAAATGCTCCACCAAACCTGGGGAAGTAGTTAGTGCCCATTTTTTAAATGTATTTCTTCCATTAAATTGCAGAGCATATACTTCCACAATATGATTTTAGTTATCTAGATTAAAGGAGATTGGCTACTATCAAAGATGGCAAAGAAGATTTTTCCAAAAATGCTTTACCCGAATCTTTGAAACAGTCAAATGCACCCACTGTAAAAATACATCATCCAACATCGATGCACACATATACACACACACACACACACCTTTTATTTTCAGAACAGTTCTCTACAAATGCACTTGAATCATTTTCACTAAATCTTAGTTGGGGTTACTATAGTACAAGCTTTGCAGTGCTAATTCTCCCAGCTATAGAATATAAAACAAATGATGTATCATTGTGTTAAATTCTCTGTGCTTTTCAGTTCTAATAAAAAGTCGTAAATCTCTGTCCATGTCTAAACTTCATCATTAAAACCACTGCCTATGCTTGACTGACACCTTGTCTCCTGTACCTGTACTCTTACAGCTTCTTAATTATGACCTGTTGTTCTTGCAATGACTGGAACCAAATTTATAACAACTAGAAATAAGACAGGAGAACATATCTTCCTTAATGCACTCCTAGTTTCCAGTGCCTTCCCAGTATAGTCATCTGGTACAGAAATCACTCTAGAATAAGTGATTGTGAGACAGAATATGTACTATAATCTTAAAACTGAATGTAATTAGAGATTTTTTCTAGCTTCAGAAAATGTCATTTGGCTTCCGGACAATTTCATATTTCAGACTTTAAGAACTGAATAATGGTATGGTTCCACATGGAACAAATGCAACCACTATTATCAAATAATTTCTGTTACTGGTACATATATATATATATATATATATATATATATATATATATATATATATATATATATATATATATATATATATATATATATATATACATACACACATATCTGCATATATGAGTCTACTTTGACCCATCGAAATAACACTTCAGTGAAACTCAGTTTCGCTAGTCCGGTTTCACAAAAGTGCATTTCTCCATCTCTGTTTGTGAGCTCCTAAGCCCCCCCCCCCCCCACTTAACTGGGGTTATACTATTCCTGGTGCCATAAAGTCTGTTCTCCAAAATTTCACTTGCAACTAGCCAACTTTTTAGTTTTAGCACTCAAATCTGTTTCTTTGAGCTCAGTACTTGTTCAGATCTCATTGTAAGCACTACATAAGCTGCAAATTACTACAGCACTCAAATTTTCTCACTTGTCTAGAGGAAAACAGTTTTTAGTACTTAATAAATAAGCACCTATTCAGGCATGTCTAAAGGTCAGCTCCCAGTGTTTTCTCCTGTCTACCTGATGAATCTGGGCATCTTGGGACAATGCAGCAATTATCTCATGTACACAGACAACCCTCTCCTCCTACCACCCAACATTACGACCTGTGAGAGATACACTTATATACCCAAATTGGAAGCAAAGCTCTCTTCAACAAAGACTGGCCTAGACAGTCAAGAAGAGAAGGTAAACACTTGCACCACACCATACTCATCACATAGTCCCTCAAAACCTGCACCACCGAAACACACACACAGAAGCACAAAACACAGACCTACATTCACGGAGGCTCTCAGTACAAATCTGCCCAAACAACAGAGACCTCCAAAGCAGAAATACAAGCAACTTCCACCCCCCAACACAACCCAAATGACACATAGCCCACATACTCTGTGTGCCACTCAACTACAGCCCATAAGGCATAACGTACCCAACACTCTAGTCATAGGTGACTCTATAGTCAGGCACACTGATGTTCCACTCACCAGGCTAAACAAGGAAAAAGTTACTGTCAGCTGCCTGTCAGGTGCCAGGATCTGCCACATAATGCACACACTCAGGTTACTCCACAACAAGTACAAATATGACTCTGTCATTGTCCATGTTGGTGTGAATGACCCGAGATGTACCTCCCTGGACTACATAAAAAGAGACATGGAGGAGCTCTCTCATCTTGTAGCCCAGGCAGGTATGACCCTAGCCCTGAGTAGCATTGTGCCATCACCAAGAATGATACCACAGTATAAGGACAAAATTATTGACTTTAACAATTGGCTAAGCTTATGGTGTCATTCTAAGGGAATCCAGTATCTGTCTGCCTGGGATGACATGATCGACAGACCACACTGCTTTGCCAGAGATGGGCTGCACCTGTCGCCCTTGGGATTCTGGATACTGGCAAAGGCTCTTGCCACCCCTATAGTGCCTTTTTTAGGCAAGGCTCAAATGACAAATTCACCACCGTAACAGGTACAAGTAAGCAAAATCTGAGGGAAATACTACTCAATGCTAGAAGTCTAAACCTCAAAATGCACTCACTTGAGGTACTCCTTAAAATGGAGAACATTGACATCTGCGCAGTGACAGAGGCCTGGTTCAAAGCTCCAGAGAGCACCCCTGCATTACTAGGCTATAATTCATATCACACCTTTCGGCCAACAAACCCGGACCGAAACACTAAAGGTGGAGGCGTGCCCATATTCATTAAGGATATCCACACCTCCAAGCTAGTTGCTCAGCATAATGCATCCGAGATTATCCAAGTTCAACTAACTCTGGGCAAAACCACAATCCAGATTGTAGCTTGCTACAGACCCCCCACCATGCCCCAGGATTCCCACTCCTCTTTTCTTGATACACTGGAAAATATTAGGGTACATCCCAACACTCTAATAATGGGTGATTTCAACTACCCTACCATTAATTGGGAAAACTACTCATGAACCAACTCTTTTGCTCAACGTTTTCTAGAAATCATCAATTTCAATGCCTTGGATCAGCCTATCCACACCCCCACCAGGGGCAGCAATATCCTAGACCTCGTCATCATCAACATGGATGACCGGTGTTCCACACCAGAGGTCAGCTCCTCATTGGTAAGATCCGACCACAAGCTAATCACCCTAGACATCCACATCCTGCTCCCACCCCCCATTAGGAAAACAACCGTAAAAAATTTCCACCAAAGCCAGCTTCACACTTCTTAAGACAGAAATGGCAAACTTCATGACACCCATGCAGATGGACAATAGAGGTACGACTGCTGAATCCTACACAAATGCACTTTATAAGCACTTACACGAGGGCATGGGTTGTGCTATCCTAATAGAACCAAGATGCTATCCTCCAAAAAAAGGAAGCCAATCTGGTGGTCTTCTGCCATAAACAAACTTTACAACAGAAGAAAGAAACTGTTGCAAAAAAAGAGTAAAATCCCACGATTGGAGGAACTCCCTGGTCAGCCTCAGTAAGAAGCTGAGGTCCCTCATAAAATCCTCCAAAGCTAGTTATGAAAGCAAAATTGCCACTGATTCTAAAGACAACCACAAAGCTTTCTATAGCTATGTTAAGAATCTCAGTGGCAAAACCTCAGATATGCTCTGAGTTATAGCACAGTGGCACTAAATATACAGAATCAACTGATATTGCCACCATCCTGGCAGATAGGTTCAGTGCTAACTTTACCCCCCCCCCCCACCTCTCACCCCCTAAAGGGCCCATCTTTATACTGGAAGAATGCAAAGGTCCTGTAATCATGGCTGCACAGGTAAAAACCTCACTCTCCAAAGCCAAGAACACAGCATCCATGGGACCTGACAACATCCCAGGCTGCCTTCTACATGAACTACAAAATGAACTGGCACCCCACCTAAGTACCATATTTAATCATAGCCTCACCTTAGGCTTTGTGCCCATTGAATGGTGCACCGCAACAGTTATCCCACTCCACAAAGGGGGGGGCCACAACAGACCCCGGGAACTACCGCCCCATTAGCCTGATGAACCTGGTCTGCAAGGCCATGGAATGTATCATCATGGAACTCATAAACAAAGACATCGGAGATCTGCAAACTCTGGACACCACACAGTTTGGGTTTGTAAAAGGCAGATCATGTCTTCTAAACCTGATCGACTTCTTTGAAGTAGTCACCAAAGCCATAGATGAGGGTAAGGTGGTTCACACAGCATATCTCGATCTCGCCAAGGTGTTTGACACCATCCCCCACTCTGGAATTATAGATAAACTCACTAAACTAGGTATAAATCCCTATGTCACAAGATGGGTTGCCAACTGGCTTACTGACAGAACCCATACTGTGAAAGTAGCAGACTCCAAATCAGACTTCAGACCAGTGACACGTGGAGTACCACAGGATTCAGTCCTGGGTCCTCTCCTGTTTGGTACCTACTTCTCTGAAGTACTGGCTAACACAGAAGGTCTTTGGCTAACTAAATTTGCAGATGACTGCAAACTAGGAGCCATAATTGAAACTCCTAATGATGTGGACATGCTACAAAAGGGCCTCACTGAGACAGATGCCTGGTGTCAAAGCCATGGTCTCAAGCTCAATGCTAAAAAGTGCATTGTCATCCCCTTTGGTAAAAACTTGGTACCCATGAACTACCACATAGGTTGTAGTCTACTTAACACTAAAAGTGTGATAAGAGACCTTGGGACACAGGTGGATAGTAGTCTCTCCTTTGATAATCACATCACCATAATGGTCAGGAAATCCTTCTACATGGCACACCTCATCACAAATGGTTTCTCATCCAGAAAAAAAGAAGTCATTGTTCCTCTCTACTCATCACTCATTAGACCAATTTTTGGTATGTACCTCACAAGACATCTACAACAACTGGAAAGGCCACAAAAATACCTCACAAAGAGGATTACTGGCCTCAAACAGATGCCTTACGCAGACAGTCTCAAAAAACTCCAGCTTTACTCCGTCGCATATCGCCTACTCATAGGCGATCTCTGCCTAACATACAAAGCTATGTCAAACCCAGAGCTGTTGGACATGCTCCACTTAAAGAAATCCCTCCGAGCTACACGCTCTAGGGACCTAAACCTTGTCACCACAATAAACAGACCATGCTGGAGGCATAGATTCCTGTCCCAGAGACTACCCATACTCTGGAACAGACTACCTATCTATGTCAAACAGAGCTCCTCATTAGCACTCGTCAAGAAAAATCTTGATGATTGGATGGGTAATAGGAAATTCAACCCGGGGATCACGTCTGTGGTTCTGCTTGACAGGAGCACAGAAAAATAATTTTCTTGGGTAACGAAAGCCAGGGTACCTTTTTGGCTAGGCTTGTATAGGCCCTAGGGCCAATAGCCTAGTACCTACCTATGAACCTATGAACTTTAACTTTTGAAAAAAAAAGCAGATCGCTGAAGCATAAAAAAAAAAGAAAAACAAATACACTACAGTAAATTATGCAGGGGGCAAGCCCTCTGCACCCTCCCATGCTACTAATATATATCAACTCTGAGACTGTACTACAGTGAGGAAAAGGGAAAATTCCATTAGCCTCACTATAGCGATCTCTAGCAACAATCTCAGTGAACTATAGTTTTGTGAAAGTGCATTTCCAGAGAAATGCACTTTTGTGAAACTGGACTAGCGAAACTTAGTTTCACTGAAGTGTTATTTCAATGGCTCAATTTAGACCCCCATATATATATATATATATATATATATATATATATATATATATATATATATATATATATATATATATATATATATTTATACATAGATATATATATACAGATATATATATATATATATGTGTGTGTATGTATAAATATATATATATATATATATATATATATATATATATATATATATATATATATATATATATATATATATCTAGTTTCACTTCAGAATCTCGAACTACTGAAATATCAAACTTCAGTAGCTCGAGACTGAAGTGTCAAAACTGCATTTGCGCAAAAGTGCAGAATACCGAATGCAGAAATGTCGAATCTGCGGTGTGCATGTAGCTGGAGATTCAGGTAAGTGATGTTTTACTAGGGGTTTAGGTAAGGATTTAGTGTGTGTGAGTGTGTTTGGAGATTTAAGGTGTGGTTTAGGGAAGGTAGGTAAGATTTTGAGTGCGTAAGTGTTGCTAGAGGTGGTATTTGTATGTCATGTGTGTTTGTGCAACGGGAGTGTAGAATGTGTAGTGGTGGTTTTTGCGTGTTTATGTTTTTAATGTGACCTCAGAGTTAGTATATATAAGTAGTGGAGGTGTGGTGGGTGCATCCCCCCCACATGGGGGTGCAGGGGGGGCTTGCCCCCTACTTATATATAGGGTTGGTGCATATGTTTGTTTTGTTGTGTTTGTGTGTGTTTTGTTGGTTTATAGTGTAGGGAGGAAGGTGTATGTGCGCTTGTTTGTGTTTGGAGTATGTATGTGGGTGGTCACAAATTTGAATTTCGCACTTTTGGGGTTTTAAGTTTTTTCGGCTTTACAGTCTCGAGATACTGACTTTCGATATTTCAGTATTTTGGGATTATAAAGTGAAACTATATATGGTAGTTTATAATCCCTCCAAAAAAGCTTATTATGCTCATTTTTTTCAAGTCATTCAATGTCCCTATTTTATCAAAACCAAATTGCCAGCTTCGGTAATTAACACAAATGTCCCTCAATATTGTAATACATGATCTATACTTTCCTCTTGAATCTGCAGACACACTCACACACATGCACACAAATTCACACACACACACACACACACACACACACATATGCACACACACACACACACACACACACACACACACACACACACACACACACACACACACACACACACACACACACACACACACACACACAAATGCATATTGAACAAAAATAGCACATAGCACACTTGGAGAATGCCACCCATCTCTGAAAATACTCCCCGTCTTGTTTTGTGAAACCGTATCAACACATACATCATAATGGCCTACTCCATTTCTCTGTTCTTTAATTGCTGACTTCAGTTTCCAACAATATCCCATATTATTGTACATTAAGCTATTATTCACATAACCTTTCCAAATATTAATCTGTATTTTTTTGACGTCATTCATTCTGTTAAGTATAAAAACTTGAATTTGTCCCAGTCCCCTTCAAGAAATACATTACACCAAATGACATTTGATGACCTTTATTAAATTTCCATAAACATAAATGTTACTCAATATCCATTCATTTCAACCAGACATGATACAGATGAAATACCATCCATGTAACATTATCTTAGGACAGGACAGCATAAACCTGCTCATCCTGATGAGTAAGCAGCGTCCATACCTCCACTCACCTACTTATGAAGCAGCGTACCCGCTTACTTCCATTACCATTTATCGGTACTTATCAAGCAGCATAACCACTCACTTTCATTACCATTTATTGTATTATACAATCAACCAAATAAGCAGCTTCACCCACTTGCTTATATACTTATCAAGCGGAATAACCGCTCACTTTCATTACCATTGATTGCATTATACCATCAATCAAATAAGCAACTTCCTCCACTTACTTATGTACTTGTCATGCAGTGTAACCACTCCCTTTCCTTTTCCAACTTATTGAATTGACCATCCAGCACCAGGGAGGAACAGAAGAGGGCAAGCCTGCCCCTCTTCTCTGCCCACCAGCCTGACCAGGCTGTTGCCCCTCTCTGCAGCACACTTTCAGCAATCTAAAAACCATTAATGCATCTGGCCAAACATCACTTGGTGTACCCCGTCCCCACTAACCAAGGTGGATATAGTTAACTCCTAAAGCCCTATCACATAACAAAAATAACCAGTTGCCAAAACTGCTAAAGACAAAACACTGACCCTTCACCTATGCTAAGATAACCTAGCATACCCACTGCACATGAGCTAAATAATCATTACTTCATGACCAATGGCAGCTCCACAAAGACGTCAAGGGCATTATAAAAACAGAGTCAACTACATGCCACCATACCAAATCATAACCCCATTTACCACCCAGTCCAGTAATAACCAAATGAGCTCTCCTTAATGCCAGAGCAATAGCAATTCTAATGACTCCCCCATCATTACCCTTCAACTAGACAACTAACACAAAGCCCACCATAATCTGAAACCACAAAGAAACAAGAATAAGCCATAATGCCTAATCCCAGCCCCATTTCACTGCTTAAAATAACCAAAATAGTATCATAAAATCCCATTGTCTAGCAATCCCGACATCACACTAACTATCCCTTATAAGCAATAAAACAGCTCAACAGCCATCATGGCATTCTAGCAACTCAACAAAACAAGCCATACTATTTGGCTATTAAACCCCATTGTGTATCATTGTACCAATGAGATCTCTTTAAAGTAGGTACGATATCCTCTTTTTTTTCTTTCTTCTTCTTCTTCTTCTCCTTCTACTCCTGATGCTCCCCACAAAAACAAGCAAACAAACCATTACATTGTAACTATTGGGAAGAAAATATAACAATTCCATACGTGACTGTCTTGCTAGAAGACCATGACCTATTTTCACACCACTCCATCAACCGACATCAACCTTGACACCATCTCTCACCTGTCAAAGCCACCTTCCTTCCTTCCACCTACCTGTAAAAGAAGAAACTATAAATACTTCATCCACACATAATCCCAACTTCTTAATGACATTATGCACGACCACTAACATATCTCCTTCATTAACTGCTTAAAATGCATTTACTATTGCATACAAAACACCAATGAAACTTAAGATGCGTTAACAAAAATATCCGTAAGATTTCTTCCACACCTGACAGATTCACAATACAACTAATACCCATGTGAAATAAACAAATGACTGCATTACAAAAGGGCCTATTCTATAAATAATATAACCACTCTTTTCACAACCAATTACTTCCCAACAACATTGTTAACCATAATTAAGGCAAAGAAAAAAACAACCATAGCCATGCTATTATATCTTATTACAAAACCTGAAATGTAAATTTCCCCCACAGGGCTATCTATATTCCTTTTGGACACAGGCAATAATCACCTATGTCCCTCTTGACTAAGAGCAATATGGAATGCACTCTGGATTAAGGAATCTTACTTACCTGAGGCTGTCTAGTTCATCAAAACCTTAGAGCCATTAACGTAGTAACTACCCCATCTCCTGAAATTGGTGCTGCTCCTCACACCAGTAAGAACCCAAAACTCCCCCTAAGCAAATATCAAACCCTGTTATAACTTGCGCTCAACATATCTTATCCTCCCTTGGCCTTACACTACCCAGCTGCACTAACCTTGAAATGCCTTAATGAGTACAAAACAAACAGTTAATAACATACCATCTACCAGACATCAACCCATCCTCCCCCAGCAGAATACTTTACCTCCAAATACAAGTGCATAATAACCATAAATAAAACAAATATAGATAGACTGACTTTAAGGGCCCTAGCACCAGTAACCTAGTGACTTCCAATGCCTTTAATAACTGCACATCCACCTCACCTGTAGAAAACCCCCAGACTCCCCCATAACAGATCCGCAACCCTGCCTTACCCAGCCCCCAACCTACTTCTTCACTTGTCGATACACTACCCAAATTGCACCAAGTTCGACATATCTTGCTAAACAGCGAATAAAATAAAATTCCATGTGACCCCTTTATACACAACTCCAACAAACTGAATGTCCAGCCCCTCAACATCAACTACCTTTAACTATTTTGTGCATGACAGTGACTGTTTATATTACTCTCCCCCAGTCAAACACATTTATGCACCATTCCATCAATGACAACAGCCACTGGTACCTGCACTGTCACATCCCTAGTCCTACCTTATCTTGACCCAAACATACCTCCTTACATAACCCCCTATGCACCACTCAAGCACCAAAATCCCCAGTTCCATTATACACTAGTCCAACCATTCAAATCCGCATAAAGCATCCACTACCTTTCAAAGGCATTTAATCAGGGTGCTGATCACTGATCACTCAGCACATGCCCATCTCTGGCCTTTCTGTGCACTACCCAACTCTTACCTATGGCCATTGCTCCCTTTTACTATTAAATGCAAATGCCCAACAGGGACAAATACCAACTTTAATCTAACGTACTGAATGGGTAATAGAACAAATTGCACAACCAAATAACTCTGAGATCAAAAACTCAAATGCCTATCCTTCTCTGACTAGCAGTGCAAATCCTCTACCAAGACTCACCAACTTTGAAATCCACTTACTTCCATCAGTAACTGTTGCCCACTGGTGCTCCCCATGTGTAATCCTCACACGCCACTGCTTCCATCATCTGCGAATTCACTGTGTATCCCCACCACTGGTACTCGCCACACCCCCATCTACAAAGAAAAGGAGAAAAGTAAACCCTTTAAAATGTAAAGAAAAGGCTCCATCTTATACTCACCTATTCCAAATTACAGTTGCAGCATTCCAAGACACCATCTGCAAGAAAAAAAAAAACATGTAAATCATCCAAAATACATAACCCCCATTCCAAGACATCTTCAAGGGCAACCAATCCCGCCAGCAAGATTAGGAATGTACCACCGCCACTCAAATCTATGACAAAGCAGCAATAACTGAAGCTATGCTTCCAATGACCCTAGCAAATACCCAAAATAAATTTAACTACCCCATCTAATCATGCTTGCTTTGTTATAGGGTTTCCATATTGCTATTCCAAACTCAGGTCTGGGTCTAATATAGCGAACAACAATGACATACTTATTTGATTACCTAACCTTATACATCTTCCATAATGCCTGTAGTTCTATAACTATCATTACCCAATTGGTTGATATGAGTAGAAAAACTCATAGCTGAATCTACCCATACCCAGGTCTCAATTATATTGCCTTTACAAACTCAAGTCAATAGCATGACAAGTTTTTGCCTTAACCTGCCTTCCAGCGGGGTATGACGGCTCAAACTCACATGTCTGTCAATTCATAAAATTCAGTCTGCTATGGTTGCCACTAATCTACCAGAAACACAATGTATACAAAACTGTCCAAATATGAGCCAAATCCGGCCTTCTGTGAAATCTATTCCATTGAAAAATGGTCAGTACCCTGCTAAATAACCCAATTGATTTGCCAAGTAGTTCCAAATATAGCTGCTTCCCAGCAATAACACATTATAATTCACCCTAGTACTTGCCTGACCAAGCAGTCAGTACAAATCATAAAAAAAAAAAAAAAAAAATCAAGGCATTCTGGGAGAACTGTGTGGCCAGGCCACAAATCCACCAATAAAATGAATTAGTGAATCTTGGTTCACCCTACACAAACTAACCTAACAGATATCATCCATCAAGAATTTGTATACAATGACAGGGACCTTAATGTGAACCCAGCATATTATCAGTAATGTAAACATTTGGTTAAAACTACATGTCCACTGAGGCAGAATCGGTATATGTAAAGCTAAATAGTGATCCATAAAAGAAAGGCACTTGCTGTGTAATGAAGAGTCATACACTGCTAAATATAACTTTCCCACAATGTTTCGTTATGTACGTTCGATAAAGTTATTCTTCACAAGATTAATTCTGTCCCCCGTGAAGCCCACCAGAAGCATGCAGTTATATACTGAAATTTTACCCACAATTGGTGTAGGCTTTCGTTACGTTGTGAAACATTCTTCAGAGACCCTGGCTGTTAGCAGACACCAAAAACTAGCAATTCTCTAAGAGCAGGCAGCAACCCTTCCCCTTAATGGCAAAATTAAGCCCCAATTGCTAACTATAAATCGATGGCTGCTATAAAGCAGAGATGTAGAGTTTTCTTCCTTCATATGCTAAGCAAGCAAAAATATGTAATTATAAACAATATGGTTTGAGTTATGTCCAAACATTGTCAGTACCTGAATGATCCGTGGTTATTAAAAAGGTTACTTATGTATCATACTGTTGCCTATGAGCTAAAATACATTACTGTATATAGCAAAGTTTACTTTATTATTTTTATTTATTTATTGCCAGGAAAGATGCCGCCTTGTTATTGTAGCTAACAGGCTATGATGTACTTTTTTTTGTGTGTTTTGTTCGTTATGACAGGAATAGTAGGAAAACCACTGCCGCTCCCCACAAAACCACCAGTAGAAGACCGAGGATTCTCCTTTCCTCTCGCCCTTTTTTTTTTTAAGGCTTATTGGGAGGGGCACGCCAGCCACTAAAAGGCATGTCTGGATACTCCATAGAATCTGTGCAGCCAAGAGACAACGACCACCATCCCCCGACACACACTGCTACCCTATCCTACCCCTAGCCTCCCAAACCCTGCAACTCTAACTAACCCCCTACTTTGAAGATGTCACTGGACAAAATGGCCTGTTCCATACCTCATTTAGCTTTTCCTACTTAACAAAATGTAAATGCTTCATATTTCTATCTTTTCTGCAATATTCCTGTGTCAGGCATGGCTAGTAAATACCAAAGCTTTACTCTGTATCTAACATCAAAATCTGTTTAATACCTTATTCGTCATAAAGCATGAAATCTTGCAAAAACAAAAATAACAACTACATCAACAGCATGAACATTTGCCTGTCAAACCACATTTATTCAAGTAAATTCCATTCCTTATGTCCTTGAAATTATTTACTCCTGCTTAAGTTTTTTTTATTATATTTCTTTCTCTGACACTTAATATTCTTTCCATACATGCAACAGAGTAAATGCATCACTTTTTCATTTTCAGATAAACTGTCAGAAAAGTGAAAAAGCATGAATCTAAAGCAGTGAAATTTTAGATATAAGTAAGATATGTGATTCATGTAACCATTAGTTGATAACATAATCAAATTACTTTCACTTGGAAGACAGTACATTTATTTCAGATACCTCAAATAAGTCAAGGACTCAAATGACTTTATTATAAAACAAATAAACAGATTAAGCGGTTTCATCCTTAAAAAAAATAGAACTTCTTCAGAATCAAACATTTCCACTTCCTAGATCCTTTTTATATCATACACATAAAATACAATTAATTAACCAAATGATTTAAACTCGCAGTGCCTTTAAAACACTTTTGGACACCACTCATTGCCTGCTATAACAATAAAAACAGTAAAGCTGCCATGTCATATTAAAAATGTAAACACCCTAAAAAAACACTCTAAAAATGCTCATAATATAAAACTAACTTATAAAACACTCTACTATATAACAGGACTTTTATTTAATATGGGTTGCAAAGAAATGTGTTCATTAATCCGAGGGTGATAGGACGCTTGTAACGTAAGCTACCATTTAAATTCCCTCTCATCTAAAACTAAGGCACTCTCATCCCCCATGGGATTTACCTTTATGCGGTCCAAAATAGCAAATTTAAAGTTCTGAAACCTAGGGCACAATTTTGAATGTTTAAATAGTGCATTATTTTCATTATTGTTTCCAAAATGACTTATGTCATAACCATGGCCTTAAACTTAATGCCAAAAAATGCGTCAACTCAGTTCCCACTAATTACCACATTGATGGGATCCCACTAAACACTGAAGGCATTAGAAGAGATCTGGGGACACAGGTTGACAGGAGCCCCTCCTTCAACCACCACATTGCCACTGTGGTCAGAAAGTCCTTCTATGTGACACATCTCATTACCAAGGGTTTTGCATCCAGGAAGAAAGAGGTCATCATCTCTCTCTACTCTTCCCTCATTACGCCAGTCATTAAGTATAATGCCCCATTTGGCATGTACCTCACTAGACACATGCAACAGCTGGAAAGTCCACAAAAGTACCTTACAAAGAGGATCCTAGGCTTTAAATAGATGTCCTACATGGACAGACTCAAAAAACTCCAGCTATTCTCTGTCTCATATTGTCTACTAAGAGATGATCTCTGCTTTACTTGCAAAGCCATGTCTGACCCAGCTCTGTTAGAAATGCTACATCTAAAGAAATTCAAATTCCTTTGCACCACATGCTCCAGAGACCTCAACCTCATTACCACAATCAACAGAATATGCTGGAGGGACAGGTTCATAACCCAGAGACTGCCCATGCTCTGGAATAGACTTCCCATACATGTCAAGCAGAGCACCTCACTGGCCCTCTTCCAGAGAAATCTTGATGAGTGGATTGGAAATAGAAAGTTCACCCTGGGGATCACTGCAGTGGCTCTACTTGATAGAGACACTGGGAACTAACATCAGGTGGCACGATACCAGGGAACTTCTATGGGCTAGGCTTGTAAAGGCTTCAGGGCCATTAGCCTAATACACCCCTATGAACCTATGAACCAATATTATAAAGATACAAACCAACCTGGTCTCCCCTTGCTTGTTAATGGACCACTTGACTATGGTATTGTCGATAACCACTTGAAGAGGTCCTGGGGACAAAAGATCATTCAGAGAGTTGAGTGCCTTCATTAGGGTAAGCATCTTCTTGAGATTTATGTGGTTGCATCTGTTATTGATTTCTCACAGCCCCTGCACATTTATCCCTCCTGAAACGGCTCCACAATCAAAATCTAAAGCAGTTGTGGTGACTGAGGGCTTTGGAACAGGGACCTGAATATAAGGATATATGTTGTTTCCTTCAAAAAATTTCTCTTCTGACATACTCCAGCACTGGTGTTGATGCTGGGACCAAAGTGAATTCAGATACCACTGTATCTTTCTCATATGGAGTCTTGCCAGGTGTATCATGATAATCATAAATGCCACGAGACCCAGAATCCTGAGATATTCTCTCACAGTGATCAAAGTCTAAGTGGAAGACCTTAGAATTAAATCTGCATCAAAATCTACTTTTTTCCTGTCAAAGAACAGCTATTTGAATGGAAGTGTTTAGTTGAAATCCCAGGAACATAATCCTATGTGAAGGAGTCAAGACAGACTTTTGAGTGTTCTCTTGGAATCCTAGCTTGTGAAAGAGATCTCACACCCAAGAGACAGAGATTCCTGACACTTTGAAAAAGAGTCTGCAAAGATAAGCAAGTTGATTAAATGTGGAAAAATATGGATACCCTGTAGCCTGCAGTGAGCTATAACTGGAGATAGATACACTCTTGGTGCAGTGGATAGTCCAAAGATTTTGGCAGGGAACTGATAATATGATTCAGACACATAAAACCTTAAGAAATATCTGAACTCTGGATGCATGGGGATGTGATGATAAGCTTTTTTTAAGTCTAGTTTTATCAGAAAACTTGAAATAAGAAGAAGAATTATGGGTTGTGAAGTGACATCATTTGAATTTAGGTAATATCACAAACAGGTTTAGCAAAGAAAGATCCGGAACTAGTCTCCAAAAATGTTCTTTCTTTCTTTGGCATTAGGAACATCCTTGAGTAATAACCCTTTCTCACTTGGCAAGGAGGAACTGGTTCTACCAGTTGATTAAATCCTAGAAGGCTGTGTTTGCCGAGGCGTTAGAGTTTCTGTATTAAATTATCTGATACTATTGTGTGCAGTGTTTATTTCACTGGTCAGTATTTTTTTTGTTATTTTCTTCTGAGTGGTTTAGTGGAAGAAGCTGGTGCAATCCTTCTGTGAGGCAGCATGTGATAAAAAAACAGTGGAAACCTTAGAATCTGATCTGGAGTATAAGAAATTACCTCTTGGAAAGGATGAATTTCCTCCCACTGCCATCTGTAACTAAATGATTTTCATAACCCATTTGTCTGAAGCTACCTGTTGCCAAACAGAAAATGGAGATTCAGAATTTATGGAAGATAAAAAAAGGGCCAGGATGGGAAGAGATTCAAGACTGTGGAATCCCTTAGCCATTTCTTCTTAAATGCCTTTATTTGTAATTTGTTGAGACTGTTTATTTTGTTTTTGTCAAAAATGGATTTGAAGATAGAAAATCCCTTGGAAAATTTGGAAAAGAGGGGCTGAAAATGTTAAACATTCCCTGGTCAGCTTGCCCATTTTATTACACTTTTTGATCACCTTTTCAGCAGAGAAGCCAAACATTAAATCTCATTTTTAACATCTTAATGGGGGGTGCTAATAAAACAGCCATGCAAACTTCTACAAAACAGTACCAGTGGCCACAGCTCTGAAAGTAGCATCAACAGTCATGCACACTCACTGTAAATAATAAGTAATGACCTGAGCAATACAACAAACTAAGTTAGTTAATGCAGAGTTTCCTCACAAGAAGAAACTGCAGATACAACATTCCTCATACTTTCAAAATTTGTCAGAAAAGACTTTCACATATGGGCCCAACAATTCACAATTCTGAAAATCAAAGTTCCAAAAGTAAACACTTTTTTCCCATACCTATCAAAAATGTTCACATCCTTATCGGAAAGAATAAGATTAGAATTAACTAAGAGCTTAGCAGCAGTGGGATCAACTAAAGTTATAGCTGCTTGATCATGTTTGAGAATAGTGTATACAAATTTTAAAAAACTGAGAAAATTTATATATCTTATCTGTCTTTTTAGGGGTGGCTGGCTGGCTAGCAGAAAAACTGTAGACAGTGACACTCACATTTTTTTATTTTTTATTTATTTTACATTTGTTGACTGGGCTAGTCTAACTGGATACAGGTCCATTTTCAGTAGAGGCCCAGGGAGATAAGCTCCACCTTAAACCAATAAATCAGGACAGAAAAAAAATCCAAAAATATCTAAATACATTATACATGAAGATTCTCTTCAAAGAACTTAATTATACAGAATGTGACTACTGAGTTTAACAAAGCAATACAGTACTATTTCCATGGGAAAGCGTTTGACATTCACCATAAAGTATGTTGGGTAGGAATGTACATTTTACAATGAAGTATACAGGTTATAATAAAAAAACACTGAAAAATAAGAAAGTTATTAAATATATACACTTAAAGAAGTAATTACAGTCATAGTGAAACAATAGTTGGTCTATATACAAGGTGGAAGACATGCTCACAGCAGAATGAATGTTGCAATGAACATACTCAGTGATAGTTCCCTGGGAGTAGGAAACTAAGAAGGGAGTGAGGGAAGAATTTACTATTTCCACAATGTGGGTTTTGGAGGAGAGGTATAGAATAATGTTATACTGGGGGGGGGGGTTAGTCAGGGTTAGTACAAGGACAAAGCCATTGGGCCAGATTCAGGAAGGCTCCGTGTAAGAGTTATAACTCTTACACGGAGGCTGCAGTTAAACGGTGTGACGTCAGCATGTCATGCATATGCATGAGGTGCATGAGGCATGCTGAATCACACTGTAACTCTTACACGGTCTGTGTAAGAGAGTAGGGGGCGTGTCCGTAGGCTAAGCCCTGCATTGCGGACACGCCCCCGGAAGTGTAGAATGGCTGAAAGTAAACAGCCACGAGAGAGGCCATGGAAATGTAAATAAACACACTACACAACACATTCCCCCACAGACCATCAGTGTACAAAGTGAACAGATGCTATAAAATGAAAATAAAAACTGTGTTATTTTTTTTAAACCCCGTAAATGTGTGCTACTGTGTGCGCTCGTGTGCGCGGGTGTGCTACTAGCGCAATTGCAGTTAGCAGGCAGTGGAGAAGGATATGAGAACTAAATATGCAAAGTAAGCTAAAAAGAAATAGCTTAGCGGTAGAGTTGCCGGCATAAGAGTAGGCAGGCAGGGTTCGAGCCCACACAACAACCTTTGTTTTTTTGTAAATAAGCACTAAAAAGGCCCCTGACAGTATTGTACAAATGTAAAAGTATACCATTTTGTAAAATGGAATGAAATGGAGCATATATTTTGAAGTAACACAATAATAAAAATATTTAGAAATGTACTGATAGCTAAGCTGCAGTGAGACAGAGTGCTTGTAATTGAGTAGTGTTTAAAAAGCTGCAAATTGCTTGCCCGTAGCTAAGCACTGGTTTAACAGGCTCAAACCGTGTGCAACTAGCTGTGCTCAGCTTAACATGTGTGTCATCAGCCAATTAAGTTTTATCCCAACGCACACCGTTTGCGCGCCGCTCCCACAAGTTAACTGCCAGTGCGCATGCGTTAGCTCCGCGCAAATGAGCGCAGACCTGGTTCTAAGTGCTTAAAAGTGCTTTTGGCATGTTTGATTGACAGGTCCTCAACTCATTTCAAGACAGTCTTGAAAATTAAAAATCAGTGGTCAGATTCGAACCCAGGATACCATGCAATAGAGTCAAGGTACTAAACCACTAAGCCATGACAGCAGCACTTAGAAATGCAGAAATAGCATATATATAGGATATAATCCAGAATGGAGCATGATAAAGCAGTTTCTGTGAAGTAGATACAATTCCAAAATGGCCAATCATAGAAATGTGCGGGAAAATCGGCATATATAAGCCCCATAGGTGGGAATACACAGCAGAACCGATTGTAGAACAGACCTGCAGGCAGAATGAGTGGAGTAGGGGAGGGACGTTGCTTTCGAGCACAGCGGTGGGGCGTTGAGGAGTCCAGATACATGGTCTGGCTCCTAGTTCACCATCATGAGGCCCAACTCATGCAGGGCCAGGTCTCATGGGGAGCGTACAGGGCGGAGGCATGGGACCAGTTGGCTCATGATCTGACCAGTACTACTGGCATTCCACGCACTGGTGAGCAGGTCCGTCACCACCATGCGGACCTGAAGCGGCGTAAGCAAGACCAGTTGACCCAATGGATCCAGGAGGCCCGGGATACGCCCAACGCCCCACTACTGAGTAAGTTACATTTTACTTATGTATGTAAGGAATTCAACTAGCTGATACCATGGAGATGTGTATTCCAATATTACTTGTTTTGTATTACAGCTGCAGGTGTCCGCTCTGCGAACCGAAGAGCGCCTGACCGCAGGCTGGTGCGGCTGCGCCACCATGCAGGTTAGTAACCCCACATAGTACTTGTAAATAAATATTATAGTGTAGCACGTATCAGAACACTGCACTGTATTGATTAAAAGAAATATAATGTGCAAGCAAGAAGTGAAAGTCTGCAGGTATGGCTGCAACAAGTTCAGCAGTATGCAAGTGTAACTGGAAATATAATTGATAGAAATAAATAGTGCTGTAATACAGATGTCCCACCATTAATTAAATATAGTATGACCTGCAGTAGTCTCAAGAGTACAGCTTCAGAATCCGAGGTAATCACATGTGAGATATATCCCCTGTTGAAATGCTGGATCATGACAGAAGTGAGGCTGCTGGAATGTGTTTGAATCACCACAGGTTTAATATGTGAACAAAGCCCAGAAGTACCAACCTGAACTGTGAAATTGCAGGATGTGTGAGAGTGACAGAAAGGGTCATGTATCAATAAATAAAGTAGTAATAACCCCCAAATATAGAAACCTCAGTGTGTCTCCACAGAACTAAATGCATGTGGGAATTACATATTAACATCCCAAACTGATTTCAGTGTGCATGAATCTTGAATGTTTAAGCCAGAATCTGTATATGGTGATGACAGTAAACAATTTGCAGATAGAATGAATGATTGTCTGACAAACTAAACAGCCATAGTTGTCCCCTGTCCTATCATTGAAGTGTAGCAGGATGATGTATCTGACCAAATTCAAAATAACTAGGATAGTGATGTATCTGTAACAGGTCTAGCATGACAGTCAAATAAAAATCATTTTGAAACATCAGCCTCAAGTTAATTGTGTACCTATTACAAATGTATATCAATGTATAACTTATGAATGTGTCATCATTTTCTTTCTCCACCGCACCCTATAATTGCAAATTAAAACACTCACTAAATATTGGTATGTGAACATTTCATTAACCATGGACATTTGTCCTGTTCACAAATATATGCATGTCTGTTTGTGCATGTGCCTTGTTCATACCTGCAAACCTGATGGCCTGTTGCCATTAATCAACCCTGCATGTTGTTTGATTATGTATTTCCGTTCAAATAATGCATGTGATATTGATATGCCCGTTGTTCAATGGTGTTAATATCTGGGTGTTTGTTTAATGGGAATACCAATACAACTAATTGGAATGGAATAATATGCCACTAACCCAAACTAACATAACATACCCACAAACCTAGAACGCTTGGGAAGGCAGGTCCCAGCGGACCCACCTCTCCCACCTCAGCTGGCGACTGCAGCTGGCACTAGTGCCCAGGCTTGATCCTCCTCCGGTGGCCCTGTGCCACCTTCGGGTGGAAGCGCTGCAGGGGATGGGGCCCGTCCCCCCTCTGCAAGCATGGCCGGAGGAGTACGTCCACTCACCCTCCAAGGTGTCCAGTCTGTGGTGTGAAGGGAGATCCAGGACTCTGTCCTTGGGCCCCCTACGCCAGCTTGAGGCTCGGGTGGCACAGCTTACGGGCATGCCCGTTGTCCCGCCTGCACAGCCCCCAGCACAACCCCGTCCTGGGCTGTGAAGGAACAGTGGCAACTGCCTATGGGTGGGGATATCAGTTCCACTGTTGCCATCTGTGGACTCATGCGCCCTGGATATCCCAACCTCCATCCCCGTCAATTGTGTAACCCCCCCCACTTGTGTCATACACTGCCCCTGTATGCGTCTTGTCTGTCTTGTCTGTTAACCTACCCAGCCTACCTCCCCAGCTATACCAACTTCCTTCACCTGACATACCACTCTCACCTGAAGAAAAAAAAAAGGGCACTCTGTACCCACAAAAAAATTACGCCCCATACATAGCTGTCCATGTCGCACACATGTCCGCTGGACATTGAAACTGTTAATTACAATTGGCTTTACAACAAATATTAATGTTGTCCTGACACCTCCCCCAGGGGTGGAAGGTTTCAAATGTCACACCAAATTACATACAAATGCACAGCTGTTGCTGAGAAAGACATGGGCAGCTATGGGCCCTGCAAATCCCACGCTTGTCCCCTACTGTCTTACCCTCTTTGTGACCCCTTTTTCACCACTTTCCTGTCACCCCTTTTTCTTTTCTTTCAAAGAAAATAGCACGGGTGTGCGCTTGTGTGCGCGGAGCTCACTGCCAGTGAGCATGCATGAGCTCCGTGCAAATGAGCGCAGACCTGGTTTTAAGTGCTTAAAAGTGCCTTTATGGCATTTTGATTGACAGGTCCTGTACTCATTTTGAAAACCTGGAAAGAAAAATAAATTCCCACTGCCAGTCTCGAACCCAGGACCTTGGTAACAGTAGTCTGTATGACCTACCACTAAGCCATGACTGCCATACAAAAACATAGTGCTAAAATAAATATAACATGTAATAGTAGGGATCAATACAAAGGCAATATAGGAAATGTACTACCCAAAGCATGTCAGGTAGAGTTTTAATGGCTGAATTACTGGATTCCCACACTAGTTCAGTGTTAACAGAAACAGCCCTGCAAATTGTTAGCTTGTACATACTAATGTAAGGTAATGTACATATATGAAGGTATGTATATGTACACATACATACATATAAATATATATTAATAGATATGAAATATAGTCGTAGGTGTCAGTATCCATACACACTCACTACAGGAAACAGTGAAGATAAATGCAGCAGCCAGAATCTGCAAAACAGCCTGACTCCTGTGAGACCTACTAACCCCTTTACTGCTGAAAGGTGCCCCCAGCACTTTGATTGACAGACCCTGTACTCAATTTGAAGGCAAAATACGAGCATACCAGTAGGCCCTACCACAAGACCATTGTAACACTAGTCTGTATGACCTACCAGCAAGACATGACTCCCATACAGGAATATAGTGCTAAATAAGTGGAACATGTAATAGTAGGAATGAAGGTAAAGGCAATATAGTATGTGTACTACCCAAAGCATGTCAGGAAGACTTTCACTGTCCCAATTACTGGATTCCCATACTAGTGTAGTGTTAACAGAAACAGCCCTGCAAATTGTTAGCTTGTACCCAATATTGTCAGCTAATGTACATATATGAAAGTATGTATATGTACACATATGTATATATAGCAATACATATGAAATATAGTCATAGGCGTCAGTATGCATACACACTCACTACAGGGAACAGGTGGGAGAAATGCTAAAACCTGAATTCACTACACAGCATGAAGCATGAGAGATGTACTAACCTTCACACTCACAGAACATTTTCCAACAGCAAACAGGCATGGTCCACGCCCTTACAATCTGAAAGGGCAACACCTATCTCACATACCCTTTTATAGCACAGTCCTGAAATCACAGTGAGACATGCAATCAGTACACAACTGGCTGTATGTAATTAGCCAATGCTGCCTTACAATTGGTGCAGAGGCCATCACATGGACCTATGCAGATATCTACAAAAGCATTCAGTACCCACATTCCACACATGCAATACAGTCATTGCACAAACCTAATGAGAGAGAGAGAGAGAGAGACAGAGAGAGAAATTAATAAATATACAGACAGCCAGCAGCAAAACCAGCAGCAGCAGCAGCAAACAGCAAGCAGCAAGCAGCACCACCGACACAGCAACAGCTGCCACAAACACAGGTAATGCAAAGTAGCAGGTTAATACTGTGTTTACTGTGACACCTCCAAATGTCTCATAGCTCACTATCTATAGCAATGTCCATGAGATAGGTTGTGTGTACATAGTCCAGAAATATATACATATGTAAAATTGCTGTACATGTTGCCCATACTTGAAACTTCCATAGCTTAGAACACAAGGCCAGTCGTGCATATGATGCAGTAGTTACCAGGGTCAGTAGAGGTTACTCCTCATTGGTGTGGGACCACTGTGTATGTATGGCACTGTTCAGGTACATATCCTGTAGTATGGATGGGATTAATATCAGACTGTCATGTGGTGCTATGTCCTCCAGGGGTGAACGTAGCACACATCCAGGGATACCATTTCAAACAGTGATGCTATGTGTTCTGCAATGTTGAGGGTGGCCCTCACCTGGACATGTGAGAGGGTAGGGGGGTTACAGTCATCTGTGAAAAGTAATACCGCATGTGTAGGGGAATGGGGGGGGACCTGCACCTAAACTGTCTGCAACAATGTTGCCAATATCTGTGCATTTGGTGAATGTAAAGCATCTTAACACTGATGACCACAGATGCCTTGCCTTCATGTGAATCTGCCCTGTGCCGCAGTAGCCTCCTGCTATTGTTATACAATGTGCCTGTATCCGTAGTCCACTGGACAGGATAAATAAGTGGTGTGCATATGTTCTGGGTTAGATATGTGTGTGCACAGTACATGCAGTATGTGGGATGTCTGTGGTAAGCATATGCAAAGGGGACAGCAGTGTGTGTTGTGGTGTCCACTGGCCCAATGGGCTGCATGGATAGCATCACAGTCATAACTAGTGAATAACTGTGTAATTACATGCATACATAGCAAGGTAGTGTACTGTGCTTGTGGTGTTGTTGGGATATGTATATCCAGGCTGAGTAATGTGTGTCCACATCACAGGGTTGGATGGCAACACACATCCAGTATGTAGGGATGAACACCCAGAGTGTTCCAGACGTGTCACCTGTGCAGAACTATCTGGCCATTACCTGCGCATCCCCCAGAACACACACGCATGCAACATATGGCAGGAGTACTATAGCAGTACACATAGGTTCATAGGTTCATACTAGGCTATTTGCCATAGGGCATTGATAAGCCTAGTAGAATGTGTTTGTCTTTCGCCACCCAATTATGAGTTATGCTGCTATGCCCTTGTCCGACATTAGTATACTGTGCCTCTGTCTAACAGTGACATAGACGTGATACCTGGGGTACAACTATGATCTCCATCCACTCATCCAGATTCCTATGGAAGAGAGTCAATGAGGGACTCTGCCTAACCTGTAGTGTGTGTTCATTACAGAGTGAAGGGAGCCTCTTGGTTAAGAATATGCCCCTCCAGCATGTCCTATTTATGTCAGTGCTGAGGTTCAAGTCTCCTGAGCATGTGGCTGTATGGGGCTCATGATTTCCTGAGGTGCAGCATGTTCATTACTGCTGGGTAGGACATGGCTGTATATGGCACGCACAGATTGCCTCTGAACAGGCAGTATGCCACTGAGTCCAGCTGGATTTCCTTTAAGTGGGCAGCATATGACATCTGTTTGAGCCATGTCATCCTCTTGATGAGGTACTGTCGTCCAGTACCAGTTGCTGTAGGTGTCTGGTTAGGTACATCCCAAAAGGTGCATTGTATGCAATTATAGGCCTGATGATGGATGAGTAAAGAGGCACAATGACCTCCCCTGCCATACATGTGAATCCCTCATGATTAGCTGGGCTATATAACATGTCTTTCAATCCACATTGGCCATGTGGTGGACAAATGACAGGCTGCTAACATGTCTGTTCCCCAGGTCCCCAATTACGTGTTCTGTACTCAATGGCCTAACACCTATGTGGTACTTTGCCACCAATGTGGAGGTGTGGGAATCTGCATTGAATATTGATACTCCCCCTCCTTTGTTCAAGTGTTGGGGCCGACAAGAATGGTAACAGCTATACCCTGGTAGTGCTGGTGTGCTCCTGGGAAACCTGAAACAGGTTTATGTTACTACACAGATATCGATGTCCATAATGCTACATAGGGTTTTGAGTGCGTGTATCCTGAGGTCTAGACTTCTGGTGTTGAGTAGCATCACTCTTACTTCCTCATCCTTTGTGATACAAATGGATGTGGGTTTGCCTTATGATGACACTGTGCCACCTCCTGCATACTACAACAGTGGTGCAGGAGAAGGTAAACATGTTGCTGATGCACAGGGTGACTACATAGATGTGTATAAGTAGTAACATGTTGGTAACTGTTCACTGTTCCACTATGATTGTGTGTATATCCCAGCAGTCCTGCTGCAGTAACTGTATGAATGTCCTCAATTGTTATCTGCACCCATACTACTTACCAAAGTGTACCAGCTGCACACCATCACATGCTAACATTGACTATGGGAATGTGCATCATGTGCTGTTATGTAGATTCAGCTATATGTATCTGTTCTGTCACACATGCATTTATACACACCCTGCTACCCCCACACATGCACATGCTCACCTGCCATTCCCATTATTTATTACCCTACATGAGTAGCTGTCGATACATGATGGGTACACATTTGAGAAGTGCACTATGTTGTTTACGACTGATTTCCTCCTCTCTACCTGTACTCACAGGGTGCAGGCAAGCTCATCAGTATAAAAGGTGTAATGTGCATCAGGTACTGTGGTACCCTGATTGCCACATCAAACATGTTTCCCATATGGAAATGCACACACAGACACATCCCACATCCACACACCTGACACATTCAGGCTTCAAAACACTATCTAGGTATATTCTGGTACATGTGCGTGTTACAGTAGCATGTAACACTATACTGAGTACTGGCAGTTGTCTGTTGTCATGTTGTTTGTATAGAGTAAAAGAATTGTTCGTTTATCCTACTTCGTTTTGTGGACATTACTGGAAGGAGTGTTACCTTACATGTTGTATTGGTACCACCACCTTCTCTTTTGTAGTTGTGTTTGTATAGGGTGCTGTCAACATCACTGCTTGTTAAGGGTAATGTGCACCCTGCAGTGCATAGCCCCATTTGGCAAAAGCCACATACCACCCCCATCATTCTGCACACACACTAACCCCACCCACAGTAAAACACATACTTCCCATTTGCAAGATTCAAGCCCATACCTAACTGTGTTATGACAGTAGAAGCAGACACGTTAGCAGAGTGTGCTATTTGCATTAGTGGGAGAGGTACTTTCTAATGCTGTACTTAGAGGGTGCTGACATCATCTGTGTGTAGGGGGAGGGATGTGCACCCTGTAGTGTGTTCTCCCAGTTGGCAAAAGGCACTTATCCCTCCCAGCATAATGCACACACATAAACCCCACTCATACTAACACACATACATTCCCTTTGCAGGATTCAAACCCCTACCTAACTATGTTATGACACTGGAAAAGGACGCATTAGCAGAGGGTGCTATACAAATTACTGGATGACTTTAATACAGGTAACATAGTTATAGAGTCCTGACATCATCAGTTTTTCAGAAGGGGGATCTGCATCCTGTACTGTACTGTCACAGTTGCTAGTAGGGGCATTTCCCACACACACACCGATGTGTTCGAGGTTTGCATATGTGGGAGATCCAGTACTCCAGTGTGATTAGTATATGGTTTGATTGCAACAATGAGGGATATACTTCCAGTGGTGAGCATTTTGTGCTCATGTTTGTGATGATCAGGTCTAGTATATCTGCCACTCTTGTGGGAAGGTTGATTACCTGTTCCATAGCTAAAGAATGTCTGATCTATGGGAACCCTAGAGCTTGGGTATTGTGGCTTGTGTAATGTTCACAGTCTATGTTTGGGTAGGTATGTTTGACGTCACCCAGTATAATGGTGTTTGCAGAGAAATCTATACTCTCCTGTGTGAGCATGAAGGCTGTGTGGGAGTCCTGCGTTTGAGAGGGTGCTGTAAGAGCTCCTCTGTGTCTCTTTCCATGTGGTCCAGGGAGGTACGTCTCAGGTTGTTTGCACCAGCATGGACAATGACTGCCTCATAGTTGTACTTGCTGTGGAGTGACCTGTGTGCCTGTGTTATGTGGCACATTCTGTCACCCGACAGGTAGCTAAATGTGACGCTCACCTTGCTCAGTCTGGAGGGCGGCACGTCAGTCATCAGCTCATGTCAAGCATGTTCACACCCCTCATAAATGATGTGGAAACCTTCAAAGGCCCCAGGCCTGATGAAAATATGGACCAGACTGCAGATACCTGTATAAAGGCATTCTATGGACACATTCAGGAATGCATGGATCATGACACCACATATGAAAGCATGATCCAATCCTCCAAAGGCAGACGTCCTGTGTGACGGACACCAGCCATAAACAAACTATACAATAGAAGGATGAAGCCACTACATGATACAACAAACTCCCAAAGTGTGAAGGCATCACTGATGAGTATTGGAAGACAACTACAGGCACCCATACGATTGTCTAAGGCCATCTTTGAGAGAAGATTCCACATGCCACTGAGGATAAGCACAAGGCATTCTGTAGTTATGTTAGGAACCTGGGTGGTACTACCCAGATATGCTCAGGGGTGATCCAAGATGTCACACGAAATACAAAATACACAGACATTGCCATCATCCTAGTGGACAGGTTCACTGCTGCCTTCTCCCCCCCACCACACCAAAAGGGCAAATATGTCTCGCAGCAGAGTGCTGCCCCCCCTGACATCACAGATGCTCAAGTAAGAGATGCCCTTCCCAAAGCAATAAACACTGCATCAATGGGACCAGACAGTGTCCCAGGCTGTGTCCTACATGAACCACAAGAAGAGCTACACCCAGACATAACACCACTGTTCAATCCCAGCCTTACTACACGATATGTGGCCGAAGAGTGGTGTACAGCAACAGTGGTCCCTCTACATTCAGGTAGTGCCTTAACGGATCCTGGACACTATTCGGCCCATATGTCTGACTAGCGTGGTCTGCAAACCTATGGCAAGGATCATCATGAACCTCACATATATAGATATTGTGGACCTACAGACATGTCACCATACACAGTTTGGCTATGTTAATGGCAGATCCTGCCTCTCAAAACTGTTTGATTTTTTTGAAACAGTCACCAAGGCCACTGTCAAGGGGAAGGAGGTCTACACAGCCTACCTGGACCTTGCATAAGCCTTTGATACAATACCCCACTTGTGCATTCTAGGGAAGCTCACCAGTGTACATATTAACCCCTATGTCACTATGGATATTGCACAGTGGCTCAAGGGCAGAACACAAATGGCTAGAATTGCTGGAGCCATATCAGCCTCCAACCAGGTACAAGTGGTGTCCCACAAGGCTCAGCCCTGGGAGCTGTCCTGTTCATTATTTATTTATCATAGGTACAGGCCAACATGGAAGTACTGTGGCTGAGCAAGTTGCATGTGACTGCAAACCGGACGCCATAATAAACTCACCAGCTAACACACTCATCCTCCAAAAGGGCCTCTTGCAAACACACGACTAGTGCCACAGCCATGGCCTCAAGGTGAATGACAAAAAGCGTATAGTCATCCCCTTTGTCAAACACAAAGTGACCACAAAGTACCACATATGTGTTAATCCATTAAGTGCAGACGAAGGAATTATGGACCTTGGGGTATACAGGTTGATAGCATTCTACCATTTGACAACAACATGGACAAAGTGGTTAGGAAAACATTTATATGGGCCACATCATCATGATGGGATCCACATGTAGATCAGGGGAGGACATTGTGCCCCTTTACTCATCCCTCATCATGCCCATAATTGACTATGATGAACCTGTCGGCATGCACCTTACCAGACACCTGCAGCAACTGGAAAGACCACATACGTACCTCGACAAGAGGATCAAAGGGCTCAAACGAATGCCACATACTGACTGGTTAAAGAAACAACAGCTCTACTCAGTGGCATACTGCCTCTTCATAGGCAATCTGTGCCTGACATATAAAGCCATGTCAAACCCTCACTTAATGGCCATGCTGCACCTCAGAATACACAGATCCCATCAGGATACACGCTGGAAAGACCTGAACCTCAGGTGTGATATACATAGGACATGCTGGAGGGGCACATTCATAACTCAGAGGCTCCCTTAATTCTGGAATATTATCCCAATAGAGGTTAGGCAGAGTGACTCAGTGACTATCTTCAAGAGTGATATTAATGACTGGATGTGACATTGTAGGGTTACCCTGGGTATCACTTATGCGCCACTGTGAGACAGAGGCACAGTATACTAACCTTGGAAAAGGGCATAGCAAGACAGGGTTACAATGCATGTTGAAAGCCACACACATTCTGGCTAGGTGGATACATGCCCTGGGCAGACATCCCTGTATGAACCATATGGATCTATGTATCTTGTTCACCATTGGCCCTATGTGCTGTTAATCACCAATGCAATCCCAATACTATGGTAGCATGTGCAAATGTCAGTTGTCAGTCACATCTATGGTACAGTTGTGGAATATGTGTGTCATGTAGTAATGGCACAGCTGCCACATGTACACAGTCAACCCTATCCCCTACCCATGGATGTACAACACATGTATGAGATGGAAACACATGGCCAAACTGTGGACTAAGCACTCTGAACTCAGTACTGGCATAACCTATCAGGTGGCATGAAATACTACAGTGACAGCAATACCAATCTGATGTGGACCTACACTGACAGCAATACAAGCATGGAAACACACCGGGCCAGTTGTGGAGCCTAAGGATAGCATCCTGCATGACTGGCAGACATCTCTGCAGCTGGCACACAGGCATACGTTACGCCTGCACACAGCACGCATAACACATAGCACACAAATCCTGTGTGCCAAACAAGCACAGTCTGTACAGCTATACAACACTACTGCCGCAGTTGTGTTAGGTACTTTTATTGTCCAGTACAGTGAGGACATGCTCACCAGGCTGGACAAGGTGTAGGTCACAGTGATATGCTCATGGGGCACTGTGGTCCGCCACATAACACAAGCATACATGTCAGTCAGATGCATGGACACATATGACTCAGTCATTGTCCATGCCACCACAGCTGATGTGGGATGTCCCTCACTGGGATACATGATAGGGAACATAAAAGGGATCGCTCAGCAAGTGACACAGGCTGGTAGAACCCTGACCTTGGTTGGCATCAGACCCTCACCAGGGATTCAGACATATTATTGAATGCTAATGAATTACTGTAGCTACAACACCCTAGCTGAACGGTCCTTAACATGCGGTCACTGCATTGCTATGGAATAACGTCTTACCACTCCCACAACAGGTGAAAACATGCAGCACCTGTTCATCAACAATAGGTAGACTATATGCCCCAGACCAGGTGTGTATCCCTCACTACTAGGCTGATAGCATCTACATCTCACACTGTATATACACATCCCACATGCAGCACCTGCACAGAAGACCGCAGTCATAATGTTACCCTGTGCAAATACCATGTATTCACATGTGGCAGGCATCACACATGGTAACTATTGAAGGTCACAGGTACATATGCGTATTTGGCACGCACATACATCATGTGTGCACTGCCATAACTGGTTTAATCGATGTCATACATTATTGTGAGGGACAGCCCGCACACATGGGCATTCTGTGTGGGCAAAACACACGTGGCATGTCTGTAATCAAAAGCCATTAATAATTGTGATATCATTTAGAAAGGGGTATGTGCATCCTGTAGTGTGTTTTCCCAGTTGCCAAAAGGGATGTTCTTTTCATACACACTTACTTACCACCCTTCACATACACTTGCTGGATTCAAATCTCTACCTAACTATGTTATGACACTAGAGATGGACGTATTAGCAGAGCGTGCTATTCGCATTACTGGGAGATTTCCTTTCCCCTGATATACTTATAGGGTGCTGACATCATCAGAGTTTAGAAAGTGGAATGAGCATCCTGTGGTGTGTTTTCCCAGTTGCCAAAAGAGATGTTCCTTTCATACATACTTACACACTTAGCCCCCTTCACCCACACTTGCTACTTGCTGGATTCAAACCCCTACCTAACTATGTTATGACACTAGAGACAGATGCATTAGCAGAGCATGCTATTCACATTACTGGGAGATTTCCTTTCTCCTGATATACTTATTGGGTGCTGACATCATCAGAGTTTAGAAAGTGGAATGAGAATCCTGTGGTGTGTTTTCCCAGTTGCCAAAAGGGGGGGTTCCTTTCATACACACTTGCACACACACTTAGCCCCCTTCACACACACTTGCTGGATTCAAACCCCTACCTAACTATGTTATGACACTACAGACGGATACATTAGCAGAGCGCGCTATTCAGATTCCTGGGAAATTCCCTTTCTCCTGATATACTTATAGGGTGCTGACATGATCAGTGTCTAGAAAGGGGAATGAGCATCCTCTGGTGTGTTTTCACAGTTGCTAGGAGTAACATTTGGAGTAAGTGTGTGAACATGCCCAGTTCAGCCTTCCTATGGCATGTTGTGTGAAAGATGTCTCATTTATCTAAGTGTGTGAGCATGCCCAGTGTGGGCTTTCCATATGTTGAACTCTGCAGCCCATCACATTTGTGGATGAGTGTGACCTTCAACAAATACCTCCAGTTTATGGTTGTGTGTTCTGTGCCATGTTGTGTAGTTACTGTCCAAATGCTTTTTGTGTGAACACAACAGGGAGTATACTGTGCCTGCAGGTTTTGCATGGGATACTTTGCACAAAATTGTCAACATCTGTTCATACTGACCTAACACTGTAGTACTGTATAGTGTAGTGGTTCAGTACTTTTACTGTGGTGGTCAGTATCCTGGGCTTTAGTCCTATCACTGCTTTACATTTCCATAGTGTGCACAACAGCTTGGTTAGGGTCCAGTTGTGCACATCTGCACAAAGGCGGTGCCTCTACGGACCCTGGTAATTACTGCCCCATAAGCTTAACATGTCTAGTCTGCAAAGCTATGGAGAGGATCATAATTGAGCTCATAAACAAAGATATAGGGGACATGCAGACATTGTACCCGTCCCAGTTTGGCTTGGTCAAGGGCAGGTCATGCCTTTTGTACTTGGTTGACATCTTCAAAACGGTCACTTAGGCCATTGTTGAGGGAAAGGCAGTCCATACAGCCTACCTTGGCCTTGCAAACACTTTCAACACAATACCCCACTCAGGTATTGTAGAAAACCCTACCAAATGAAATGTAAACCCATATGTCACAAGATGGGCTGCAAACTGGCTTAAGGACGGGACCCACAGGATTAGGGTTGCTGGCACTATGTTAGACTCCAGGCTGGTCACAAATGGTGTCACACAGGGCTCAGTCCTTGGCCCCCAATTGTTTGTCATGTACTTCGCAAAAGTACAGGCCAACATGGGAGGACTTTGGCTGACAAGGTTTGCAGATGACTGCACACTGGGCGCCATAGTGGACAGTGCATCAGACACGGATATCCTTCGGAAGGGACTCACGGAAACTGATAGCTGGTGCCAGAGCCATGGCCTGAAGTCAAATTGCACAACATGTGTAGACATACCCTTCGGGAAAAGCAAGGTAACCCCAAGCTACCATACAGGTGGCAATCCTTTAAGCACAGAGGAGGTTATCATGGACCTGGGGACATATGTTGACAGTCGCTGTTCTTCTGACACTCATGTTGCTAAAGTGGCTAGGAAGACCGTCTACATTGCCCACCTGATCAGGAAGGGATTCACATCCAGATCTAGTGGGTCATTGTTCCCCTGTACTCTTCACTTATCCGACCGGTGATCGAGTACAATGCCCTATTCTGGATGTATCTCACCCAACATCTGCAGCAATTGGGGAGACCCTGAATGTCCCCCACCAAAAGGATAAAGGAACTCCAACATCTGTCATATGCTGCCAGATTGAAGACACTCCCACTCTATTCAGTCACATACCATCTGATTAGAGGTGACATGTGCCTGACATGCAAGGCCATGTCCAAACAGGAATTAATGGACATGCTCCACCTCAGAATCGGCAGATCCACCTGAACCACTAGTGCAAGTGACTTACACCTTAGCATGGATGTACGTTAGACATGTTGGAGGGATGGAGTTAACACTCGGAGACTCCCTGTGCTGTGGAATACAATCCCGGTCCATGTGAGGCAGAGCACCTTGCTGGCTCTGTTCAAGAGGTATCTTGACCTGTGGATGGGAGGTCATAGGTTTACCCCGGGGATCGTCGCTGTGTCACTGCTGGAGAGAGGCACGACAAAATAATGGGCACAGTACTGTTTCCATATAAGGGGTGGTGTACGCCAACAAATTCTGGGCTAGGCTTATACCTTCCTTAGGGAAGATAGCCTAGTATAAATCTATGTACCTATGAATCTATCTGACCATGTTGCATTATGTTCAGATGTGAACTACTTACAACAGCCTCACCCAACATCAGTAGTGTATTCCACAACATGGGTGTACATTGGCAAACACTACCAATGTGCCCTAGGCCATTTCTAATGCTAGTCGGAGAGTGTGTTTGTCCGTCAACACATTGTACGTGTAGTTTGCCATGACATATGTCTTGTTTAGTATACTGTGCCTCTGTCTACCTGTGACATAACATTGATACCCAGGGTAAACCTACCATCTCCCATCCACTCATTAGGATCCCTGTTGAGGGGAATCAACGAGTGACTCTATGGATAACCTGTACTGGTAGTTTACGCATGCGTGGGGGTGGCTTCTGTGTTATGGATAATGCAGTACAGCTTGTCCTATGTATGTCAGTGCTGGGGTTCAGGTCCCTCATGTGCATAGCTCCCTGCCATTCAGATTGTACAAGGTGCAGCATGTGCATTGATACCAGCTTGGACATGGCTTTCTACATCAGGCACAGCCTGCGTCTGGGTGGACAGCACGGCAGTGTGTGGAGCTGCACTCTGTTTAATCAGGCGACACATTACATGTGTTCCAGCTCTTTCATACTCCTGGTGAGGTACTGTTGTGGACTTTACAGTTGCTGGATGTGTCTGCTGAGATACACCCCACAGGGGCTGTTGTGGTCATTTCTAATGCTGATGAAAGATAACTGCAGAACCACAATGACCTCCCCTTAGCTTGATGTCAGAAAGCATGGACCATGCAATCACAAATAAAAACAAGACCCTCTCCACAAAGGGAAAGTGGCCTTTCTGGTAGACCCCAGCCATAAACAAACTGTATAACAGCTGAGGGATACTAATGCAAGACAGAGCTACATCTCCAAAAGGGAAGACAGCTGTGATCAGCACTAGTAGAAAGCTACATTATCTCATAAAGACATGCAAGGTCAACTTGGGGACATAAATCACCAAAGCCAATGAAGGTAACCACACTGCTTTCTTCAGTTATGTCAGACACCTGGTTGGGAACCCTCAGATATGCTCAGAGTTGGTACACAACAACATATATTCCAAAGACCTGACAGATATTGGCAACATTCCGGCAGACAGCTTCAGTGCAATCTACCCCCTCCCTCACTCACAAAAGAAGATAGTTATCACAGCTGTATGTAACCTCACTGTCATCTTGGATGTCCATGTGAGAGCCGCACTCAGCAAAGACAAGTACACAGCATCGATTTGACCTGTTGGTATCCCTGGTTGCATGCTATGTGAACTCCAGAAGGAGCTGGACCCGTATATACAAATGCTATTTAACCTTAGCCTTGCTACAGGATATGTACCTGAACACTGGCGTATGGCAACAGTGGTCCCACTCCACAAAGGAGATGCCTCCACAGACCATGGCAACTACCACCACACAAGCTTAACCAGCCTTGTCTGCAAAGCTATGGGAAGAGTCATTATGGAGCTCTTACACAGAGACATTGCTGACCTACAGACCCTTGATCCCACTCAGTTCAGCTTTGTACAGGGCAGATCGTGCCTTTTGCACCTAGTTGACTACTATGTAACTGTCAGTAGGGCCATTGATGAGGGCTACACGGTCCACACAGCCTACCTGCACTTGGCTAAGGCCTGTGACACAATACCCCACTCAGGCATCATAGACAAGCTCAACAGCTGACATGTAACACCATATGTCACAGGATAGGTTGCAGAATGGCTAAGAAACAGAACCCATAAAGTCAACATTGCAGGTGCCTTGTCAGATTCAAAGCCAGTCACTGGTGGTGTCCAACAAGGATGTGTCCTGGGACCCCTCTTAATTGGTATTTACTTTTCAGATGTGAAAGCAAACATAGGAGGGTTGTGGTTGACAAAGTTTGCAGATGACTGCAACCTAGGCACTATAGTGAATACATCATCCGGCACACACATCCTACAGAATGCCGTCACAAAGACGGATGGCTGATGCCAGACTCATGGCCTGGAACTGAATGCAAGTGATGTGTAGTCATCCCCTTTGGGAGGAACAAAGTACCCACAGATCAATACACAGACAGCAACCAACTGAGCACAGAAAACAAATCAGACACCTGGGGACACGTGTAGATAGTGACATCTCGTTTGACACCCATGTTGCCACAGTGGTTAGAAAGACTTTCTATCTTGCCCACCTTATCATGGAGGGTTTTCCATACAGATCAAATGAGGTCATTGTACCACTATACTTCTCCCTTATCAGGCCCATGATTGCATAAAAAGCCCCATTTGGTATGTACCTCACCCAGCACTTGCAACAGCTGGAGAGACCCCAAAAGTACCTTGCAAAGAAGATCAGGGGTCTACAACACATGTCCTATGCTTCCAGAATAAAGGAAATCCAGCTTTATTCAGTGTCATACCGCATACATACAGGTGACCTATGCCTGACATACAAGACCATGTCCAATCAGGATTTGGTGGACATGCTCCACTGCAAGCAATCCAAATCCACCAGGACCATGAGAGCTAAGGATTTGAACCTCAGCACATACATGTATAGGACATGCTGGAGGGACAGAGTCATGACTCAGAGGCATCTCACACTCTAGCAGAGTATCCCAGTTCATGTTAGACAGAGTCCCTCACTGACTCTCTTCAAGAGATATCTGGTCAACTGCATATGAGACAGAGGCACAGTCTAGACAGAGGCACAGTCAAGTTATTCAATTACATAAGGGGGTCATAATATGTCACTACTAAGTCAGAGGCACAATATTCGGAATCTATGGCTAGGCTTATACATGCACTAGGGCAGATAGCCTAGTAGTAAACTATGACACTATGAAACTATGGTGTATGTGTAGGTATTGTCAGTCAAGCACTATAATGTGGTTTGGGGGGCTTGATATCTCCCTGTATTCCAACATTGTTTTGTGTATTTCTTCTAGCATGTCTAGGGATAAGTTGCTAGTGTCCTCTCCTGCTCACCTGGTGAACCTGGGAATATTGTGGCAATGTTACAATTGCCTCATGTACACTGACAACCCTCTCCTTTTCCCATAAAACACACATACATGTGAGAGATGCAACTATATAGCCAAAGTGGAGGCTGAGCTCTCTCAACATAGGACTAGCAAGACCAGAGAGAAGGTGAAGGTAACCACTCACACCACAAACCCAGTCTCACATAGCACTATCACAACTTAATATCATACACATAGACACACAAAGACATACTCGGAGGCTCTGATCAGACTTCTACCAAAACAGCAGCGGCCACCACAGCAGACACCCACACAACTGCCTCCACAGGGCACAGCACATGCAACACATAGACCACAGAGTCAGTGTGCCAAACAGTCACAGCCCTTAAGGCCAAACACAATGCCAGACACACTTGTCATAGGTGACTCGATAGTCAGACCCACTGACATCCCGCTCACCAGATCGAGTACGGAGGAGGTCACAGTAAGCTGTCTATCGGGCACTGGAATCTACTACATAATGCATGCACTCAGGTCACTCAACTGCAAGTACAAGTCTGACCCAGTCATTATCCATGCTGGTGTGAACGACCTGAGATGTACCTCCCTGGACTACATGAAAAGAGACATAGAGGATCTCTATGATTATGTAGGCCAGGCAGGTATGACCCTGACCTTGAGCAGTATCCTACCTTCACCAGGTATGATGCCACATAAACAGAGACAAGATGATCAGCTGTAATAATTGGCTTACACTATGGTGCCATTCAAAGGGGGTCCAATGTCTGTCTGCCTGGGATGACATGCTGGACAGTCCACGCTGATTTGCAAGGGAAGGCTTGCACCTGTCACCCCTGGGCTTCCGGATTTTGGCTGAGGCTCTTACCACCCCCATTGTGCCTTTTTTATGCAAGACTCAGATTCTACACCTACCACCCTAGAACACAGAAAAGGAATAACACTAAGGGTAATGCTGCTCAATGCCAGAAGTCTCAACCTCAGGCTGCACACACTCGACGCCCTTCTCAGTATGGAGAACATTGATGTCTGTGCTGTGCCTGAAACCTGGTTCACGGCTTCTGACAGCACCCCGGCACTATCTGGTGTTACCTCATATCATGCGTTACGGCCCCAGAATCCGGAAAACACCAAGAAAGGAGGGTGGGTGTCCATATTCATCAAGGACACCCTCACCTCAAGGTTGGTGGCAACACACGATGCATCAGAGACCATCCAGGTGCAAGTAACCGTAGGCAAGACTGCTCTGCAGTTTGTAGCATGTTACTTGCCACCCTCTCAAACTCAGGTAACTCACACAGCTGTCCTGAAAACACTGGAGGGGATAAATGTATCTCCGAACACCATCATACTGGGTGATTCCAACTATCCATATATAGACTGGGATCACTGCTCAAGCCCCAACACTCTAACCCAAAGGTTCCTAGAGTTCATACACTCAAATGCCATGGAACAACTAGTCACCATCCCCACAAGAGGAGACAACATACTAGAACTCATCATCACGAACATGGGGTCACAATGTTCAACACCAGAAGTATACCCATCATTGGTGAGATCAGATCATGGACTAATCTCAGTGGGAGTCCACATCCCACCCCCACCCCAGATAGAACAGACAACAGTGTAGACCTTCTCAAAAGCCAACTTCACACTTCTAAAGACTGGTGTGGTCTCTTTCGAGGCCCCCAAGCCAGCAGGCACCATTACCCAAGCTGCTGTATCACTTACAAATGACTTCTACCAGCACCTCCAGGACTGCATGGATCAGGCAATCCCAAACAAAACAAAGACTCTTTGTACCACAGGCAAGCATCCAGTCTGGTGGATCCCAGCCATAAACAAGCTCTACAACAACAGGTAGGAGCTACTACAAGATAGAGCGAAGTCCGTAGAAGGGAAGACACCCCTGCTCATTATGAGTAAAACACTGAGTTCCCCCATAAAATCATCCAAGGCAAATATTGAGAGTAAACCCACTCAGGACTCACGGGACAATCATGAGGCCTTTTTTACCTATGTTTGACACCTGGGAGGGAACTCCCAGATATGCTCAGTATTAGTTCGAAATGATGTAAATGTCACTGAACCTACAGACATTGCCAACATACTGGCTGACAGGTTCAGTGCGGATTTCTTCCCCCCCCCCAAACTGGAGGGATATCTATACTAGAGGATTGTAGCCCCCCAAACATCTCAAATGCTGGGGTGAGAACTGCTCTATCCAAGGCGAAAAACACTTTATCCATGGGACCAGATGGTGTCCCCGGTTGTGTGCTCCATGAACTCAATGGGGAATTAAACCCACAGTTAGGGCAGCTGTTTAATCTTATCCTCACCTCAGGATATGTGCCCAAGAAGTGGCATACAGCAATGGTGGACCCACTTCATAAAGGAGGTGCCTCCACCAACCCCGGAAACTACCATCCCATCAGGTTGACAAGCCTGGTCTGCTAAGCTATGGGGAGGATCATAATGGGAATAATAAATGAAGACATAGGGGACTTGCAGACATTGGATCCAACCCAGTTTGGCTTTGTCAAGGGCAGATCATGCCTTTTAAACTTGGTTGACTTTTTCAAGACAGTCACCAAGGCCATTGACGTGGGCAGGGCGGTCCACACAGCCTACCTTGACCTGGCAAAGGCTTTCAACACAATACCCCACTCGTGTATCATTGAAAGCATCACCAGCTTAAATGTGAACCCATACATCACAGGATGGGTTGCAAACTGGCTAAGTGATAGAACACACAGGGTCAAAGTTGCTGGTGCCATGTCACACTCCAAAACTGTCACTAGTGGTGTCCCACAGGGCTCAGTCCTGGGCCCACTTTTGTTCAGCATCTACTTTTCAGAAGTACAAGCAAACACAGGAGGATTATGGCTGACAAAGTTTGACGATGACTGCAAACTGGGAACCATAGTTGGAAACCCATCTGACACAGATATCCTTCAGAAGGGTCTCATAGACACGGATAACTGGTGCCAGAGCCATGGCCTTACGTTAAACGCTAAACAATGCATAGTCATACCCTTCGGGAACAACAGGGTTACCCCTGGTTCCCATCTAGGTGGCAATCCTCTGAGCACAGAAGAGGTTATCAGGGACCTGGGCACCCGGGTTGACAGTAATATTTCGTTTGACACTCACGTTGCCAGAGTAGGCCGGGGGCAGTTCCTGCTATTAGGACAGTGGCCTGCAGCAAGCTATATAGTAGTAGTCAGTTTTAGCCATTGGTATTTGACCATGGGTAATCCATGTTGCTTCTTGTTGTGGTACCAACATGGGTGTGTGGTTAGCCATGCCATTTATTGCTAGTCATCCTCATTCTGTAGCTTGTTCCATGCTTTTGCTCATGTACATCACTGTATGAGGTGTGACCTGGTAGTGTCAGGATGCTGATGTGCGCTTTGACCCTGTTTTCTGTTACAGCACTGATATCTGCATTCTCAATACTGTGTGCGTTTACACTGCACGCATTTCTACTTCTGGCATTGGGTAACATTACATCTAGTTTCCTATCCCTTGTGGTACCTATGAGGTAGGTTTGTGTTTTTTGTGGTTTATGATTGGTGAGGGTGGATGTTAGTCGGGTCCTCAGGTGTGCATATGTTACATGGTATTACATTACTTAACACATGGCATTCATGCCTCAGGTGGTGCTGCAGGGCTGCCTCTGTCGGATGCACATACTACACTCCCTGTACATGTTTGGAAGCAGGTTGTGTCATGTTAGGCATCCCTGTTACTATATGAGTGAGTCAGAGTGGGTATCAGTCCCAGTGTTCCTACTGACCAAGTGTATGTGCTATGCATTGCCTCTTTGCCAAGGCCAGGGCATACTGGGCATGCCTCCTTCTGCCTACTGGGACAAGGTCAGGTTGTTCCTCCTCCGAGTCACCCTCTGCCTGTGGTGGCCTTGGCAATGGTGGGGGGATGTTAGGCCCAGCCCTGTGCTGGTCCTGCTGCAGCTGTTTCCGCAGGATCATATTATGTAGCATAGCACATATCATGACCATTTGGGTACATGTAGTTGGTGTGTCCTGCAAGACTCCACCAGATGTGTCCAGACACCGGAACCGTGACTTCAGCAGCCCAAACACAAGCTCTATGACATTACGCGTTTGTGCGTGTGCCTCATTATGGCGTTCCTGTTCAGGTGTGTGTGCATTTCTGATGGGTGTCATCAGCCACGGCTCAAGTGCATAACCTGCATCACCCACTAGGTGTCCGTGTGGAAAGTCCCCACTGGCAAATGATTGGTACAGCTGCGTCAGATGCCAGATGTGGGAATCGTGGTAGCTCCCAGGGCAGCCATCACACACATTCATTATTATGCCCTGGGCATCACACACAGGCTGGCAGTTGATGGAGGGGTATCCCTTGCAGTTAATGTAGGCTCTACCCCGCTCACCGGCTGGTGCTTTGATGCGTACGTGCGTGCAGTCTATTGCACCCAGCAACTCAGGGTATCCTGCTATTTGCTGGAAGAGATGCATATTGCTGGCCACAACCTCATGGTCATTAGGGACATATATATGATCACTGACATGTGCTGACATGGCATCCAGGAACTGGTGCAGTACCCTGGAGGCTGATGCCTGTGATATCCCCATCATATCACCAGTTGGTCTCTGGAAGGTACCTGTTGCTAGTATTCTTAGGCCAACACATACCTTGGTTTCCACTGGGATGGGTTCCCCTCTGTTGGTTCTGTGTGTGAGATGTGGCCTGCACAGCTCAACAATCTGCTGCAGAAGGTCTCTGTCCACTCTGTAGCGCTCTACTATCTCCAGCTCATGTAACCCATGGTAGGTGACCCTGGGCCTGTATACTCTTCTCCTTCTCCTCACTCTGGGTTGTCTGTCAGCATCTGCACACCCTCAGCAATTCGCCTATGCCTGATTATAACAGCTATGGCAGCCCCTAGCATTTCTGCTCTGAGTTCAGCTTTTTTCAGTTTTCAATTCTGATAGCTTACTTTCTTGCAGTATCTCTTGTGAAAAACACCCTGCACTGCTCTTTGCAGTTTTTTAAGTGCTGGGTTGGGCTTCTAGTCTGCCTGCATAATTGCCTGCTTCCAATTGTTTCTACCAATTAACTCCAGCAGTATCCTGTGGCAGTTTCTGTGTATATTTGTTGTTTCCTGTTTCCTCTCTGTTTCCTCAGGGGGAGCGATGTGCACACCAACTTAGGCACGCTCACAGTCACTTACACGCGCGCACACATCCCTACACAGTGTTATACACGCGCACACATCCTTACACGGTGTGAACTAGGCTGATTCATGTTAAAACGCGTGCACACTGCCTTAAACACGTGCACGCCCGCGCAAACCGTTGTAAATGGTTTGCAACACGCTCCCACATGTTGAACCTGCCTTACACGTGCGCACACATGCGCATGCACGTATTTCAAGAAACTTTGGGTGTAGGGATAGCGTAAACCTTCGATTTCTTGACTTTCCTAGTGTTCTGTTGGGACACATCTCCCTCCCTGATGTCTGTCTGTCATCTGTCACCTTACATTGCCCTCCAATCTGGTACATTTGTTTCTATCCTTCCCCCCCATGATGTCACCTACCTCTTACTCTGTTCCTCCCCCTTCTCTAACTCTTACACTACTCAGAAAGTGCTCATTACCTATGTGGCAGTGTGATTCAGTATTGTAACCCTCATTTACATAGGATTGCCTAGTAATGCTTAGTTACATGTCTTACACGGAGCTTCCCCCCCTTGACAACCACTAAACGGAGGCCATATTGTTTTTGGTCTGCAAGTCCCTCCATTGACATTCCATGCAATACATAAATCCCACAATTGTGGGCTTATAAGCTTCTGTTTTCAGTTTTAGGCAGCGCACCCCGTTTGCGCGGGTGTGCGCTGCAGTTAAACATCATAATCCCACGAAAAAAAAAAAGTTATATAACATAATTTTGCAACACTTTTTCATGCCAATGGCCACATATTTGGCCATTGGCATGCTTAATGAAGCATATGCACCCTTTATTTGGAGCTGACATAGCTCCGTTTTAGATTTTGCAGAAATGTACTCAGTTGTCAGCTGAGTACATTTCTGCAGCTAACACGTCCGTTACATGGACTGGTTTCAGCTTCGTGGATCGCTCAAATACCTCATTTGCATATCTTTGAGCTGCAAATGAGGTATTGAGCATTTCCACGCCCAGTCCGTGTAAGAGACATGTTAGCTGTCTCTTACACGGATGTTTGGGCTGTACCTGAATCGGGAGGCTTACACGGAGGCTTACACTACTCTTGAACTCCGTGTAAGCCTTCCTGAATCTGGCCCATTGTGTTTTTAGTTGGATTTTTAGTTGCTTTTTAAAGAGAGGTAATGATGAGAGAAATGCAAGTTTAATGGGAAGCTTGTTCCAAATCTTCCCCACTGAATTTGAGAAAAGAGAATCACCTGCCTTGTTGTGGAATTTCTGGATGGTAACCAGTAGTTTATTTGCTGAGCGAAGGGTAGTAAGGTTTGTGTAGGGGGAGATGAGGCTACTGAGAATAGGTGTATTACTAGGCTGGTACAGAATATTATGGGTAATGGTGAGTTGTTGAAATTCTAGCTGGTTCTGTAGTTCTAGCCATCCTAGAAGTTTGAGATTTAGACAGTGATGAGTTCTAAATGCGGACCCAGTAGCAAACCTGGCAATATTGGTATAAGAAGTGGTCAATTTATTTAGGTTGCTTTTAGAAAGATTAGTATAAATTGGAGAGGCATAGAGGAGGGTGGAGATCAGATGGGTCTAGGCAATAGTAGTTCTGGCTTCTGGGGTGAGAAAAGGTTTTATCCTATACAAGGATCCAGGTTTTCTGTTTTAATAGTAGCATTAATATGTGAGTCAAAGTTGAGGTTGTAGTCAATTAATACACCTAAAAGTTTGGTAGTTGGGTCAGGAGCCATGATTGTACCATTGTTTGATGTAATAGAGAAATCTATTGGGGAGGATTTAATAGTTGGAGTAAATAGCAATAGTTTGTTTTTTTGGCATTTAGGGGGAGGCAACATTGTTGGAACCAGTTTTCAACTAGGTTAAATACTGTTTGGGTGATGGATTAGAGTTCAGATGAAGAGGAGGCTTTACAAATCAAAGTGGTGTTGTCTGCCTATTATATGCAGGTAGGTAGAGGTAAATTTATAGAAAGGTCATTAATGAATATGGAGGAGTAGAGGTCCCATGATAGAGCCTTGAGGGATAGCAAGGATAATAGGGAGATGTTTGGATAAGTTATTATCCCAAAGGACAGCATGCTGTCTATTGTGTAAGTAGGACTTGAACCACTGTAATGCCTGTGTGTCAAGTGAGAATGATTTGAGTATGTTGAAAAGTATTTGATGGTTAGCCATATCAAAAGCTTTAGATAGGTCAATGAAGAGTGCAGAGGAGAGCATGCTATTATTATGATGTTTATTAATGCAGTCTGTAAAGGATAGGAGAGCAGTGGTGGTACTGTGGAAAGGTCTAAAACCATGTTGACAGTCAGCTAGAAGGTTATATTGGAGAACGTGTTCAAGAAATTGTTGAAGGATGCATTTTTCCATGATTTTGGCTAGTGCAGAGAGTAGGACTATAGGCCGAAAGTTAAAGAGTTCAGTTGAGTTACCACCCTTGTGAAGTGGGATTATGTGAGAGATTTTCCAGAGAGAAGGAATGGAGCCTTCAGTGATGGTTCTATTGATTAGGATAGAAATGGGATAGGCAAGAACTTTTGCAGCAGTTTGAAGGTATTCAGGTGGTAGGAGATCAGCTGAGGGAGTACAAGGTTTAAGTTTAAGTTTAGAGTATAGATGAGGGATGTAGGAATAGGTTTTAAGTGAAAGGTAGATGGTATGGTTGTTAGGGAGGATGAGAGGGTAGAATTAACAGGTGGTAAGGTGTTAGCTAGAGATTGAACAGTTTCCATAAAAAAGGTATTGAAAGCATCAGCAATCTGGCTTGGAGTGTTTAGAGGGAGACCTGATGGCGTTGGTGTTTTGGAGTGGCCTGGGTGTAAAAGTCTATTTATGCCTGGCCAGAAGGTTTGGGGTTGATTATGGTGCTTTTTCTGGAGTTTAAAGTAATATTTTTTTTATCCTGAACTATTGATTTTTGGTGGCATTTCTTAGCTAAGTATTGCCGATCAATTGGGTCTTTAGTGTTTCTCTATTTGGACCAGATTTTATTTCTTAGTAGGATTTGTTGTCTAGTCTCTTTAGTAAGCCATGGGGCTGCTTTTCTTCTTGTTCTTATAGAGCGTGAGGGAGCATGGAATTTGAGAATTTGTAAGAATTTGGAGTTAAAATAGGATACTGCTTCATCAAATGGGAGGTGTCTTATAGGTGACCAGTCACAGGCTTAAAGCTCTGCTTGAAATTTTGCTGGATTAAAATTTGTTTTGTTGCGGATGATTTTAAAGGTAGTTTGGTTTGGGATAAAGGATTTTTGTCTAGATATATAGGTAAGTGAATGGTCACTAATATCATCAGGAAGGATACCTACTTTATAAGAGAGAGAATGGCTGTTAATTAAGATCCAGTCTAAGATACTTTCTTTGCAACTGGGTTTATGGATTCTGGTAGGGGTGATAATAGTTTGGGAGAAGCCATAGAGGTTTATATGGGTTGTGGGTTTATGAGTGGTACAGGTGTTCCAGTCTATATTAAAGTCACTGAGTACAATGGTTTCCTGTGAGAAGGATGCAGAAAGCCAGCAGAGGATACTTTCTAAGATGCTGATGTTATTGCCTGGGGATAGGCAGGAGCATATTATGTATATAGATTTAGTAGTATTGAGCTGGAGCTTGGAGATAAGAATTTCCACATTAGTATCTAGAGGTGATTGTACTACTAAAGAAGTGACCTGTAATTGAGATTTGTACAGTATTGCTACCCCACCACCCTTTTTGGTAGTTCAGTCTAATCTCAAGATATTATAATCAGGCATTAGTATTTTATTGTGTTTTGTAACAGGTTTGAGCCAGGTTTCTGTTAAACATAAGATATCAAATGAGTGTGTATCTAGTAGCGCATGTAGTTGACTAACTTTATTGTTTACACTCCTTATATCGAGATGAGCTATGAGTAGAGAATTTGGGGTTATACAGGAAGTGAAAGGGGGAGAGGGGTGTCTAAGGATGTTGCTATTTGGTCCTGGGTTGGGATGAATGCCCCCATGAAGGAGAAGATGTCTATAAGGACTATATGGATGCTTTAGTAGTTTACAGCAATTATGTTGTGATTTCCTATATTGTGGGAATGTAAAATTGGCTATTCTCTGGTATTTTGGTGATAGGTTGAGGTGGATGTTATGTTTGAATGGCTTTGGAAGGCTAGCTCATTTATTAGTAATGTTTGCTTTAGGGCTTGTTGAGATGTGGTATATTGTATGTTTTCATAAAAGGTAAAGATATAGGGTATAGAAAGAATAGATAGTAATGAAAGTAAGAGAAGTAGTTTTATAAATGAGAGTCTATGAGTTAAGGGCATGGTGTAGGAGATTATAGAATGTAGTTAGGAATTAGGAGGTAGGGGCAGAGAGTGTGGAGTATAGAAATATCTAAGAGGTAATTGAAAGCAATTTCAGTATGGGAGTGGGTGTGTAGCTGGTAGCTCTGTAATGAGTACCGGATAGTTATTGAATAGGAAGGAAGGAGGTGTGGCCCTGTAAGTATAAGAGTAGGAGCACTGGGGGTGGGTGGGAATTGGGGGTAGAGTAGGGGAGCGGAGTGAGCCCACAGAGTGAACAGAGCGGGTTAGAGCAGGTAAGTGAGAGTCTATAGAAACAATCAGAGAGCAGCAGATTCCTGAGGCATATTAAGAATATCCAGGTAGAGTGTGGTAAAGCAGATATGAGGTAGAGAATGTTGGTGGAGTAGAAGGAAGAAAAAAGTATAGCTAGATAGTGGGAAGAGAAAAGGTAACAGCAGAGTGATACAGCAAGGAGATTAGCAACTAGTCAAAGGATGAGAGCTGAAAAAGTATTCAGAGAAGATATTTGGGAAGATGGAGAATGAGGTATAACCCTAGACTGGATTAGGGTGCCACCTAGTGGGCAGAAAGTAGAATACAACAACAGTATTTGATTAGAGATAGCTAAAAGAAGTAATACAGATAAAAGATACCAAGGGGAGAAAATAGAAGTTGCTATTGGGATAGAGAGGAGTATGGCTGCTGGTTTCCCAACTTGGTAGCTTAATTACTCTTGGTACTAGGTAAGGTACAAATAAATAATTCAGCTTAATAGGTAGATCCAAGGTAGAACATACTTTCTTAGTCCTTTTGGTAGCTGGGAAAAAAATGTGCTGGAGCAACAGGTTTCTTTGGCCAGATGTTGGGGGTCCTGAAAGACGAAGCAGGTCACATCCTCTAAAGGAGACCGAATAGGAGAAATGGGCGTATGTTCTTGAAAATCATTATGTAACAAATCATAGTATCTTCTGTGGGATTGAGAAACCTCGGTGTTCTCCCACTGAAAACACTGGCACATTCTAGTGATAGTCTCAGAGAAAGAGAAACCCTCACAAGGATAATTAGAAACTGAGCTCTCCTCTGAATCTGAATCGGAAATCTGAGTGAAAAAAACTCTATCCGTCCCTGCTTCTTCCTGATCCAGACCCAGTAAACTACTTCTGTCAAAAGAAAATTGAGGATTAGTAAATATATGATTCATTTTCTGTTTCTTTTTGACAGGAAAATGAGGCCAACTGTGTATTAATGACAGCACAGCATTCTGACACAACAGGAAAACCTTCCTTGGCCCGTCTCCCAGGACTGACAAGACTGGCTCTCCCTTGTCCATTAAAGTGATCCCAATAGCCACAGAGCATGTGGCTAACCCCTGGTATAATGTGGTTATAGATGCTACATGGGATAAAAGATGAGTTGTCTGAGGTACAAAAAAATGGTCACAACAGAGCCAGCCATCTGCAGCTGAGTGAAATTGCTAACCTGCTGCAGTAGCAAAGGCTGTATTCTTATATTTTTCTTGTTGTGAGTGGAAGAAGGATCTACCTGGAAACCAGTAGTTGTTTCTGTGGTCAAGCTAAAAATTGTACCACTTTCCAGGAAAGACAAGCAGCAATTGCCAGTAAACACTGCCAGTTGGCAAAATGTTACTTTTTCTTACAGATAAACTCAATAAAAAGTAATGTAAAACACTATTTCAGCCATACAAAAGTAAAATAAACACAATGTATGCACAGAAAAAATATTTTTGATTACTTTATACCATTTTAAAATGACAGAGAAAATGAACACTCCATTTAAAAGTATGTTAAATCCTGAGATAGCCTGTTAAAACACAACATTCCTAAATTTGAAATAATTTTCCTGAAGATGAAAGTAATAAAACATCAACAAAATTAAGAAAATTGATTTTTTTTCTCGAAAAGGAACCTATCTGCCTAACAAAGGAAAACACAAGCCATCTGTCAATCCTCAAAAGCCTCAGAGGAGCATACTCTTCTGCAGCAGTAAAGCTCCCAAAGGCTTTGCACCCAAATGTGTCTTTTAGTCAGTGCAGCTCCAGCTGCCTGACAATTTGGATGCATGGAACATGCCCTGAAGCTTTGGAAGCTGGACAGCTGTCATACCCCCTGACAGGATATAACTCATATAGCTAAGGATACTGCAACAGTGATCAATATGATGAACACCTGCCTTTTATTTATTAGAAAGCAATCTCCCTTCTCCTTTGGATATATATTAGCAGGCACATATAGCCAATGTGTGCCCTGTTACTAATGTTAATACTCCTATGTTTTGTGATCAGTTGTTTACACTCAACTGATCTCCCAGTTTAAGGATGATTCCAACTTATGCATTTGATGAATATCTAAGCAGCCTCGTGTACAGCTGTGACTCTACTTTATTTTGGGTGCAATGATTTGTATTTCACATTCATATGCTGTATGCCATATTTCTTAACAGTACCAGCTCTAGTTATTGCTTAATGACTGTGCAGTTAAAAATTTAGAAATAAACAAGTAAATAAGTAAAATTTAGTTGTATGGACTTGGTGATGGTAATGATGAAGGTGGTGTTGATACTGCAGACAGACAAGTGCTGAAGTAGTCATAGGTTCATAGATTAGTACTAAGCTAACTGCCCTTGTGAGCCATTTTAAGCCTAGCCAATTATCCCTTGTGAGATTCAAACCCTGCACCTTGTGTTTGTAAGGCAAACACCTTAACCATTAGGCTGCCCTCCCACCCCTGTAATTATTCAAGTATATCAAATGGAGAATAAGGATATACTAGTCCAAGGATTTTCACTAAGGCACGCATAAGAAAAAAGACTTATTAATATTATACTACTACCAAACATTATAACAGCCAGATATTATTATTATTATTATTATTATTATTATTATTATTATTATTATTATTACAAAGTGACTTTACACCACTTTTTGCATCTAGAATGAGGTCTTATGAGTCAGATATAATTATTATTATTATTATTATTATTATTATTATTATTACTATTATTATTATTATTATTTTACAAGTGACTTTGCAAATTTTTTTTGTGTCTAAAATCAGGGCTTATGGGATACATCTGGTGAAGAGGTCAAAATGGCTGACTATAGAGCCTGATAAAACTGTAGAATGAATTGCATTATGTGTGTCTGGAAAAAAAAAGGGAAGAGCTTGTGTTGACTTAAATAAAGTTCTAACTAAAGCATATTCCTATTACTACTGTTGCTACTACTACTACTACTACTAATAATAATAATAACAATAACAGCACCACACTGTGATGACCATACTTTGCTATTAGAAACACTGCCAGTCGTTGTTCAGGGATTTATTTTTGAGTGAAACGGGGGCTTATAGTAATGATAGCAATTACACACAGAAAACAGTCAATGGGATTACATTATTTTAGAACACTGCAGCAGTTAGGCATTGCTGTTACTGGCCAACTTCAAACAGTTTTTGTGAGTGGAAAATGGAGTTTGAGCTGATATACGGAATTCCACTGACATGGGAAAAAAAACAGTACAACTTTATCTGAGAACCCTGGCCTCACAGACAATATGCCATTTTAGTCTGAATTTCAGTAATTATTTATGGGTAATTTAAAAATCAAGGAATTGCACAGGCAAAAATAATAACTTCAGCATTTTACTGTGGGACCCATTCCTTGCTGTTAGTAAGATCACTGTTCAACATCTATGGATGTATTTGACAGTGAAAAGAGTGTCTTTATTTTAGTATGGAATTCCATGGTGAAAATATAAATTATAGTAGGATTGTATTACTTCTTAACACTGTTTCATTCAGGCATGGCTATTACTGAGTGAATCTGCATCAGTATATTTTGTAGACAGAAAAAGGAAGTCAGTGTTAATACAGGTAATTACACAAATGGAAAACCTAACTTTACTGCCTGTGAACACCATGCCCCATGGAAATAGCTGTTGCTTACTGATTTTTTTTTTTTTTTTTGTAGTAGGGGCATTTTTATTTATTTATCCTTTGTTGAACAGCTTAGTTCCACTAGTCTGGTAGCCTCTTAGGAGAAATTTGGCCAGGGCATCGGGGAACTTCCTATATTTGTTACCATACTCGTGGTCCATAAGTCTGATGAATGTGTGCATGTGTAGATTCCATTCCCAGCATAGTGGCGGCTGGCAAAATGGCACAGTATGGCAGAAAGTAAGATGGGAATGGAGGTGAATGACAGTTCAATAGAGGGTTTTGAGACTGGTGTGCAGGGATTTTTGAAAATGAAGGGAATGGCTGAAGGAGTTTTGGAGGACTCTAAGGAGTTATTCCAGAGGGAGATGTTTAATAGTTTGAGGGGGACAAGCAGTCACAAACAGGAGGTATGTTTACAACCCTCTAGTCATGAGGGTTGCAGGATGATTTACTGGTGGACTTGATTGGGGAAAACAAGCTGGAGAGTGGAAAATACTTATTGTGAGGAGAAATTATGGGAAAGAGCCAAAAGCATGAGGTGGAATAGATAAACAGGAAAATGTTTGCAGAAGCAAGGAAGGAGAAGAATGAAGAGAAAAGAAAGAAATTAAACGTAGAAGAATAAGGAAGAAAAAAGTATGTTGCAGGTATACAAATTAAAGAAGAAAAAAAGATTGGTAGATATAAAATATGGGACACGTGCCTTTAGGAATAAAGGCACAAGAGGTAAGAGCTTTTATTTTAACAAAAAAGGAGACCTGTTGTGACGTTTTCTTTGAGTCTGCTACAGGACTAGAGACTGTTTTGGCAGAATATTATGAAAAAAGATAAATATATCCATGAAGTAAGTACATTGTTATACTTTTTATCTTGAAACACAAAAGAAAGTTCATATTCTGTTTTGAGCAGAGACTGACACAGAAACAGACAGTTAAAAACTTTTATTAAAGAACGTTTGCATAGAGTTTAAAACTATCTAAAAAGTATTGGATACCAGAAGCTTATGGGCTGGGAGTTGGGATTGTAATGCTATACCAAAAATAGATAATGATAGAATTATTCATATTTCAAGTATGGTTAATGTTGAAGGAAACAGAACAGTTGTAAAATATTGGGGATAACCGAAAACATGTTTTTTTTTTTTTTGTGGAAAAAAGGACATTTTGTGGTTAAGTATGATAAAAATAAATCTTTTATATGTGGTGGATGTGTACATGATGCAAAAACATAGAAATCTGAGTGCTATAAATGAAAATAGACATGGCATCTATGAGTGGACCGTAAAAAGAAGAAAAAGAAAAATATGTATAGGTGAAAATGTAGAGAAAAATGAAAGGGTAAGGAACTAAAACCACAAGAAGAGGAATAGGATGGCTGTGTAAAAAACGTTATATAATGATACACAAGATTTTTAAAAAAGAAAGGAAAGAATGCAAATTAGAAATTGAGTCAGAATTTAGTGATAAGGGGGAGATTGATTGGAAGATAGTTAAAATAAAAAAATGTATTTGAAAACAATAAAGGATAGAAAAAGAAAATTATAAGGGTTAGTATTAAAAGTGAAAAAGAGAGAAAATGATAAAATATTTAATTCATATAGACTAAGATGAAGGAAGCAAATAATCTTAGAATTTTAGCAATTAATGGGAATAGTATAAAAGGTTTAGCAAGAAGAAGGGAGGGTAATAGAGTGCTATAATAAATGTGAAGTAGATATTAGAAGATTTTAGAAGTTTAACAAAGGAAGAAAGATTACAAAAAAATTATGGAGAAGAGGTATAATTTAAAATTTGGGAGAAGAGTCAAGTTCAGGAATAGCAGTATTATAGTAAAGCAATTTTGATATTAGATTTTACTTTAGTAAGAGTAAAAGGATTATTATTAGTAGTAGACTTGTGCATATGAATTATACAAAGAGAAATAAAGGTTGTTTAATGAGTTATTAGACTATATGGGTCCTCTTCAGATGATCAAAGTTTCAAAACATTGAACACCATACAGCACGGAACAGGAAATTTACGTTTTCCTCTCTGTAGTGTGATCTTGGACTTGGTATATTTAATTAGCCAAAGGTATGGGGCACAGTACCCCATGTGGGGGGGGGGGTGCAAGGGGCTTGCCCCCTACAAAAATGTAAAAGAAAACTTGTTTTGTTTTTAGTTTTTTTTTATTTCTATTTGATGTTTGAAGATTCAAAACTTTGATCATCTGGTCCTCGGTCATATGATGTTCAAAGTTTTGAAACTTCGATCATGTGAAGTAGACCCAACTATATAACAGGTAATATGGTTATCATAACTACAGATTATTTTCATTGTGATTTTAGGGATAAAAGAAAAAAGATCAGACAAGAAAATAATGAGAGAAATGAAATGTGGAAATTTGGTATTAGGAATATAAACACAAGTACACATAGGAGAGGGAAAGTTGAAACACAGAGTGACTATTTTTTAGTTTGTAAAAGTATAAAAATGGTTATAGAAAAAGCAGTAGTAACAGTTTTTGCAGATCACATGGCATTATGGATAAAAAATGACGAAGATAAAGGAGATATAAAATTGGAAAAGGAATTAAAAGGCTAAATGCAAAAAAAAAGAATGAGAAAGGGGGAAGATAATATAACTATGAGAAATGTTTATAATAATTGGATAGAGTGCTTGCTAGTATTTAAAAAGAAATATAAAATAAACTATTTACAATGGGAATATGGATTAAGACAAAAAGAAAAAGAAGAATATATGGAGATGCAGAATAAGATATTAGAATGTTGGAAAGAAATGCGAATGTATATAACAGAAAAGAGGCAGAGACATATAAAAGAAAACAAGAAAAAAACAAATAAATTGTTATATAAGCAAAGTTAATTTCTCCAAGGAAAAAAGGAAGAAGCTTTTCCTTATTTAAGTAAAGTGGTAAAAGAAGAACACAGTATAATAAGGGAAATGAAAAATGAAAAAGGGAAAGTATAAAAACAAAAAGTAGAATTATGGAAATTGTAGTACACTATGTTAAAGAGATGGTCAGGAGAAAAGAACTAAAAATAAAAATGAATGTAACATTAAGCAATTCACAAAATAAATAAATAAATAAATAAATAAATAAATAAATAAGGATATGGTTAAACAAATTACCTCAATGGAATTAGATAAAGTGATGAAGAAAGTAAATACTGCGGTGATGGTGCTGCGGTAGCATTGTTGCCTCACAGTTAAACGTTGCACGTTTGATTCTCAGTTAGAGCGTCTTCTGTGTGTCGACATGAGTGAATGGGCGTTCCTTTGTTGAAGGTTGTGCATTAGGCCTGGCAAGCCAGCACGTAAAAATCTACTGCCAATCATTAGCGGACCTGAGTTTCGCTGTGGCGACCCCTAACCAGGAAAAGCCGAAAGACAGGTGGATGAAGAAAGTAAATGCAGCAGGTTCAGATGGGATGGGTTATTTTATGTGTAAGAATATGGAACTATGGCAAAAAGAAATGTTGATATGTATATTTAATGAATGGTTAAAAGATGGTATCTGTCATACACAAATATGTAGCTGCATTATGACATTTATATGGAAGAAGGGAAAGAAAGATGAGATGATTGGTGACCAGTTGTATTAAATAATACTGATGATAAAATATTTATGAAAATAATACAAATAAGAGTCAAGAATAAAATAAATAAGGTGTTATAGTATTTATGGAGTTAAAGGAAGAAGATGTCAGGAAGTCCTAATGATTGTTAGAGAAATTATAGATGATGTTAAAAAAGTAATGGAACTAAATTATTGGTAGGAGATATAAAAAAAGTATTTGATATGATAAATCATGATAACCTGAAGAAGCATACAGGTGTATGCGAAAGCATTTTCCTGGGACTTTATAAATCATGATATATTATGAAAGTTAATGGAAGGATATAATTTTAGCAAACAGATACAGAAAGTAATTAAATCAGTGTAGTGTATAGAACTAGTAAAATAAAGGGTTTGATAAATAGTTGGTTAAGTGAAGAGATGGAGATTAATAGGGTTTAAAACAAAGATGTCCAATGAGTAGTATTTTATTTGTAATAGTTATGAATTACCTAAAAAAAAGAAAAAGAAAAGTAAAAAAAAATCACATTATATGCAGAGTAATGCCATTGAGTATACTGTTATTATATACTATATGGATTATATTATTCTTTAGACGAAGGAAAATGAAATGATGGAAAAACTGATTTTAAGTGTAAATAATTGCTTATAAGGTGTATGAATGTCATTAAACAGAATAAAGTAAGGAATTTAGATCAGAAGATAAGTTGAAAGGTATTCAATTTGGAATAAAGAAAATATCAATATAGGAATAAAATTTGATATATTGAGTGTTATTGCAGAACAATGGTTAAAATTTTACAAGAATTAAGAGAAACTGGTATTATATTGGGTAGATATAGATTATCTTATAGCAAAAAATTGCATTTGATCAACTCTATATGGGCAGAAAAAATATCATATGCGGCTATTGTATATATGATGCCAAAAGATCTGATAAACAGTTTATTGAACTGATATTTAGATTTGTTTGGGGATCTAGATTGAATCCAGTTAAAAGGAGAGTATTGTAAATAGATAAAGATGATGGGGAGTTGGACTTATTGAGCCCTATAGTATATGGATAATTGTTTAATTTATATAGGGTGCAAAGATGGATAAATGGAAAAGAAAATTTTATAACAAGATTATTTAAGGTAAAATACGATAGAGAATGGAATTTAATGAAATTGAATAAGAGGGAGAGATAATGGAGAAAATAAAAAATGTATCAAGAACAAGTAAGAATTTGGAAGTTAATTACAGAAAAAGTAGAAGAATATAGAAAGTTGTAGTACAAAAACATAATAAAGGAAAATTATTGTGTAAACCTGTGGGGCACTTGATGGAAGAAAAAATAAAAGCTATAAAACAATAGGAATGCATGCTGCATGAAAAATGTGAAATGTCAGGATTTTTTTATGGAGACTGCAAATTAACAGATTGCTGGTGAAGGGAAATATGCCTTATAAAAATGTAAATGAAAGGGTGTTCCTTTTTTGTGGTGAATTAGAAACTGCAGAACATGTTTTTTGTCAAGTAAAAGAGTAAAAATACTATTGAAAAAATAATACAGAAAAACATTTTGAAAGAAATACAGGATTATAAACAGTTAAATATGAATAAGATTGAATATCAATTTTATGAGGATGGAAGTAAGGCATGTGTTAATGTTCTGTATTGTATGGGCAATTTGGAATGAAATATCGAATGAGATTATGTTTAATGGAAATTGGGAGCTACCAAATATCATGCAAAAGATTAAATGGTGGTTGTCTTAAAATGAGTGGGGGCCCATATATATATATATATATATATATATATATATATATATATATATATATATATATATATATATATATATATGTGAAACAGAGAAGCTGAAAATGATGAAGGAATGTAAACTCTATGTAAACTTATATAAAAAATGTGTAAACTTGTAGATATTTGTAAATAATAATTTTTTGATAAGTGCTGTGGGATATTTTACATCAACCTGAGCTACCTCTACCTCAAGCAGAATGGACCTCAGTTTAATATTTCATCCAAAGGATGACACATGTTAAACACTGTTGAACTACTTTTTCGGTAGTCTGTACCTTTACACAGTGAAAACACTAAGACAGTTCTGCTGTTACTACATTCGTTTACTGCACATCAGGTTTACACCTAGCATAACATTGAAAGTTTAACACACCAAATGTAACTTCAGCTACAGCATAGAAGAATCAAAAGACCTGATACAAAGGAAGAAGTCCCAATCTTTATAATATCTTTTCTGCCTGCATCAGCAGTTTAGTGAATTGTCAGAATAATATGTCTTTTCTTTGAAGCTGGTTTGTTATCAGTCCTTGTCCCATGTATCAAATGTTCCTTTCTGAAAAACAACTCCTTCGGCCTTGGTTTATCTCCCACATCCTTTTTGATGAGAAACAGCTGCATACAAGAGTTCAAAATGACCTGTTGGTGGATAATAAATTTCACAAAGCTGCATAGTTAACATATTTTGCTTCTGCTTCCATTTAACAATGAATGCCAAGCTATATATTATTTCAAGTCAGGTAACTGAGTTCAAACCAAGTGCACTCTACAATTAGCTAAAATGCAGAACATTATTTCACATTTAAAGAAAAAATATACAGAAATTAATTTAAAACTGTTCCTTTTTCTCACAGTTCCCTCTCTTTATTTAAAAGGCAGAAAATGACTGATCATTTTCAACTTTTCCTTCGGTTGTACACATTGAAACCTTTTCTAGTTTATTTAGGTTAACCATCATGATCTGCTGAACTCTATATGTTTTTCGCAAATGGCAATTTATGTAGCAATTTCAGATGCTTAGCATGACCATAATGCCTAACACTACTAGTACAGGATGTTTTAACAAATGTAACAGTTTTTTTCCCGAATTTGACCAACCAGCAAATATATCCCACCAATTGTGGGCAGTGTCTTTTTTGGTCTTTTCAGCCAAACTAAGTAGTTTGTTTTTTTGCAAGGATGCTTAATGCCTCATAATACAGAATATTTTTATTTCCTTTTTCCAGATATTGTCTGAGAATTTTAGTATTGTTCTTTGTGTTTTTTTTAATTATTCAACGATACAGTTATATTGGGAAACTGTATTAAGTCATAATACCAATTCTTGGAAACATTTACTTCTATAGGTTCAGTGAACACATAACTTTTGTTATTCCATTAAAGGAAATTAACACATAATAAACATCCTACAAAATGTAACTTTAAGATATTACCTATATCTTGATTTGTAACCAGGCAAATAAACTAAGGAGCCACTTCTATAAACATTTGAAAAGAAGAAGGCATGATAGTCCATTTACACAAATTAACAGAATGCTGCAGTAAGCATGGTTCATAGACAGGTGAATGCTGTCCACAAAATAGCCCATTTTGAGTCTGGGCACAATACTCAGTTTTATGTGTTTTTCCCTTCATATCTATATAATTACCTTCAAATTGTGGCAACCAATACTCATATCCTCCTGGTACAAGGAATATCATAGGTAACACAGTAATTTGACACATAATAGTTGCATCAGTAACATTTTAATGCATAAACTTTCCTGTGCAATAGTTTGGAGTGCAGTATGCTTCTTCAGTGAATAACCTAATCCAATTGGTATTAGGTATCCATTTGGCAAACAATTGTTGCCAAACATTTTCATTTCATAACATAAGTTCAGTTTGTACTCTATTTTTCTGAATTTCCACATACAAAGATTGCATAGTACACTTTGTCCAATTCACAAAAATTGTCATGTTACTGTCAATTTTTAACTGATACAGCTGGATAGTATTATAATTGTCTAAAAATTGCTGCTGCTAATTTATATTGTGCAGGTGTGTCCTCCATATAGTTGGTTTCCAAAATGCTTGCAAATACACAATCTAAGAGATATCTTCCCCCACTACTTTTAATCGATTAGTTAGAATTTCAATGTCAGCTGCATTAATAGCACCCATTCCCATGCCTAAGCCACCTAACAGAGTATCATACAATGCCCTCTTATATCAGCACCTACCTGTGTCTGGAAATGTGATATGAAAATGCAGTACAACTTTTTGGTATTGTCTGCCTACCACTATACAGGTAAAAGGGATTTTAACCAAATGTTCTGTATGAGCAGAGGTAGTTTTACCTGTTAATTATTGATAGATCATATGCCTGATGTATACTGCCTGTAATGACTATGACATTAGTACATATTACAGAAACTGTAGGAGTAAAATATAATTGTATCTCCATATTATTGGGAGGAGTACTAATTCACTGTATAGTATGATTACCACACTTCTTCATATAGGTGAAGACTAGACGTTGTACTGATGGTGAATATTCCTTTGAATTATTGCTTTTTCCCAAATAAATCAGAGGAACTTGACAACATTTAATAGAAACTTTGGAAACAAATTCAAGGGTTACCTTAGGACTATTTGAACGAATGTAATAATGACCCCAAACCGTGGACCAAAAGGTAACGTTATTAGGAATTTTTGTGTGCCCGAAAGTACAACTAGCATTATACGGACAAGTAAAATTGTCCTGTTGTCTTTGCCCGTGAAAACAATTCACTTTTTGTGGACATTTACTCAAAACTAGGTTTATAGTATTATTGTCATTGTTTATTTTCCAAACTTGCATTCCTCCTGTTTGACCCCTTACCTCAAGGGCTCCAATGACTAAAATCAGTACAATAACAAACAGAATCTTCATTATGAATTATATAACCTTTCCACGTAAGTGGTACTAATCTGAAAGGTTGTTTTGATAGATGCTTTCTCAACTGTTTCAGACTTGGCATTTGCCATGAGTCTACAAAAAAAAAAAAAAAAAAAAAAACACAAAACATGAAGTCACTTAATGACTTCCAACTGGCCCCTATGGACAAGAATAAATTTGCTCTTTTTCTTTTCTTTAACTTTATACACTAGAGGTCCTAACTGAGCAATTACCTTGAAAGGTCCTTGCCAATTACTATCCCACGGACCGTCTGTCTGGAATGTTTTAATATACTTGTGCCCCATAGGTTTTCTTCTGGCATAACAGGATAATTTGACCGTAAGTTGAATGCTTGCATTTCTGACAAACTCTGACACAATCCAGAAATATTTTTTAACCATTGCTGATGCTGTGCAATTTCTGATAACTGTAATAACAGTAGGATCGAATGGTAACTGTACAGGCATTTTCCTACCTGTCATGACCTCAAAAGGTGAAATTCCTGTTTTACTGTGTGGAGTTGCTCTGACACCCAGCAAGATTCCAGGCAAATGCTTTACCCAATTTATGCCTTTTTCCAAGCAGGCTTTTTTAAGGCATTCATTAAGAGTTCTGTTCATTCTTTCAACTATCCCTTTAGACTGGGGATGGTAAGGAACATGAAATGGTTGCTGGATACCAAGTAAACCACACAAAGCTCTCATCAGTTTATTGCCAAATTGTAGCCCATTATCGGATTCAATAACTCGTGGTCATCCCCAATTACAAAAAATGTTTTTCCATAGGGCTTCCGCCATAGCCTTAGCCATCATTATTTTTGTAGGAATTGCTTTTACCCACTTTGAAAAGACATCAACTACCACTAGAAGATACCTGTACCCACCTTTAGCTGGGGGTAATGGACCTGCAAAGTCAATTTGGATAGCATACCAAGGCCCATCTGCTGGAGTTACCCTTAGTAACTATGTTTTTTTTTAATTGAGCATTAACCTGAAAACATACTAAGCATTCAGCATGCACTAAATCACAAATTGGCTTTAACTTTGGATGCCAATACTTGTTTTTTACAATGGGCCATAATTTATGTGTACCCAAATGTCCCAATACCTGATGATTACATTTCACTAACTGTTGTGCCTGTTGGTACAGTATGTAAGGAAGACTAGAGCCGTTTTCAAAACATTTTGCATAATATTGCCCTGGTCTTTCTCCCACAAGAGTACATTTTTCTAATTCATCTGCAGTCCAAACTTAGTTTGGATCTGGAGAAAATCATGTTGCAAGCTCTGAAATGAAAATGTCTGTATAGCATGTATTGCAGTGGTTTTATCTGGTACACCAAAAAGGTGCTCTGTAGGATATAACTGCATTCCTTCCTTTGCTGCTTTCTTTGCCATCTGACCAGCATAGTTGTTTAACTGAAAACTCTCATTTGTAGCTTTCTGATGAGCTTTTACTTTTAAGATACTGTAGCAACCCACAAGGGACTGACTAAGAACCAAATCCCAAATAGTCTGCAACACAGAAGCATGCTTGCGTGGCTTGCCCAAGTTATCAACAAACCCTCTCCTTGCCCATGTACACATATGCAGCCAGAGAGAATTAACTACGTATGCACTGTCTGAAAAAATATTGATGGGTGGAAAATGCTGTAACACATAAAGAACCACTTCTAGTTTAGCCTGCTGGGCAGACATGTGTCCCGGTAACTGAATTAAAGTTGGTTGTCCCATAGAATGACTTTCTGGTACTACTGCAAATCCTGTCTGATATTGTCCATTGTCGCAAAATCGAGCACGGTCAACAAAGACAGATGGCCTGCCTTCCTGAAAATCAGGAGACAGAATGGGCTTTTCTGGATTTGAAATGTGCCTGATGCATTTGTGTCATTTTCCTTCATATCTCATGAAGTTAGATAAGTAATACTTATCTCCTGCCTTTATTGTAACTTGCTTGATACTAAATAGTGCTAAGCATTTTGGAAAGACTGCTTGACTGACATCATCAATCAGCTTATTTAGCTGAGTCTCATTTACCAAAGCCTGTATGGCATAATGTGGTGTCTGTACTATAATGTCTTTAGAAAGAGCTGTTAGGTATTCAGTTTGTTTTAAATCCCAATAAATAGCCAAAAGTTGCTGAATGAACGCGTGGTAACCCCTCTCAACATGTGTAATTTTTCTACTGCAAAAGGTAATGGGGCATAAAGTCCTTTCCATTCGAGAATCAGAGCCCTGAGGCCACTCCTGCAAAAGAACAACAGAAAGTGTGATAGGTCTAGCTGCTGCCTGTAACACAAAGAGACTTATTAGACTTAGGGCTACTAGTTCTGTGCCCTTTGCCAATGCGGTCTTCAAATCACAAAAAGCTGTATTTTCCTTTGATCCCCACTCCAGAAAGGGTAATTCTTTTTGGCTAGAAAGCATATTATACAGAGGAGCTGCCATACTGGCATAATCCTCTATAAATTCCCAATTATAATTCATGATGCCCATAAATTTGTGCAAATCTAGAATGGTAACTGGTTTATCCAATTACAAGATTCCCTGCACCCTCTGCAAACACAGAGTACACCAGGAAGGATGTAAAATAGTACCTAAATTTTTACCTCAGGTGACATGAATTGTACCTGTTTACTTTTAACCTTAAACCCTGTCTCCTGCAGTGTTTGAAGGACCTGTGTCACTTTAGCTAAATGCTGTTCTACTGCTCAGACTGTATTAATATGTCACCAATGTAATGCAAAACAGAATCATCAGATTCTAGACATTGTAGTATTCTTCCAACTGCCTGGTGAAATATAACTGGACTGTTTTGGAATCCCTGTGGTAACCATGTCATGACATACTATTCATTTTGAAATGTAAAGGAAAACCTTTGCCAATCTTTTTCCTGCAGTGGTACTGCAAATAAACCATTAGCTAAGACTATGACCATAAACCACTGACTTTGTGGTTTTATTCTTGCTGCTAGTTCTGGGACCCCTGGAATTAGATGAGTCTGGGGAGTCATGAATTGATTCACTTTTTGTAAATCAATAACCAATCGGTAAGTGACATCTTTCTTTTTAACTGGCCATATGAGTGAATTTGTAGGGCTATTTCCCTTTTGAATTATTCCCACATCAAGCCATCATTGTATGCAATTTTGCATGTCAGTCTCTGCTTCCTTTGGGATTGGATACTGCTTTTGGAATGGTGGAATAAAATCTCTGTCACTTTCTACAGAAACTGCTTCCTGTATCTTCCTGTAGTCTGTGGGCCCTTGAGACCACAACGTAGAGAACTGTTGTTTTAACTTTAACCATATTTCATTTTCAGTAGGGCTGACAGTACGGCCTATTTCAGAACTGTTTGATACATGTATTGCCTCAATGATACATAATATGGGAACCTTGTCCTTGCCATATAATACCATTAGGAAGGTCTATGACAATTCCCATTTTGGACAATGTATCCATTTCCAAAATTCTTGAACAGCAAGAATTATTCTTCAAAAATACCCCTTTCACTGATTCCCCTTGACAGAAGAATTGTATTTGTACAGATTTACTACCTATGGCTCGACACCCAGAACCATTAAAACCTGAAATACATGTACATTTAGATAAGTCAGGAGGCAAATGCCTACCAGTCACTGAGACGGCTGCTCCTGTATCAAGAAGAACATCTTCCCACAGGTTCCCCTCTACCCAAATGTAATAAGTGGTCATCCATCTTTCCCTTTCTTGCAGTTAGTCAAGAAAGAGACTTGGATGGGGGGGGGGGGTCACACCCCTATTGTAGATTTAATTCCCACCCCAAATCTTCGGTAGTATTGGACTGCAAAGGACACAATTGCAGTGTTTCCTCAGCCTCTTCACAGTCAACATAAGAAGATCGATTAAGTTCATCCTGCAAGGCTATTTGTTGCTGATAAGCAGGATTTACTGAACTGTCAAGAACAAAGCCAGGAGGTACAATTATATCCTGTTAACAACATTACCTTGTATATTGACACTAGGTGTCACACCATCCCTTTGCTGGACTGGGAATACTGGCTGTTGAGTGCTTGTGGTATATAGAGGTTGCTGCTGCAGTCCCCTATTGCCCTCTGTCACATATTGCTGTGAAATGTACTGCTGTGTTTGTGCCTCTGGCTATATTACATGTTGCTGTTGTGGTATTCGTGGCTTATCAAAATCTTTTACAGTAATAAACTTACCCTTTGCCTCTTGTTCCTGATGCCATCTGCGATAATATTTACAATAATTTTTAGTATGACCAACCTGTTTGCAGGAATAACAAATCGGGTGTCTCTTTTGAGGACCCTCTATAAATTGAGTAACTTGAGAAGTTAACTGAATGGCTAGGGGAGCTGATGCTGCCTGTTGTTGCCCCTGTATAACTTGGTCTTGATCTAGTTGTCCTGCTACCTGCTGTGGGACTTGCTGACCCTGATTAATCCATCTCCCACGTCCCCTTTCCCTCACTTCACTAACAACGGGAGCAGAACGGGGAGTGTAAACTTTTTGCTTATGGATAGCGTTATCTTTACACATAATCCGTGCTCGCAGTAATTTAACTGTAATGTAACTCGCTATTGGTAACACTAACATTAACTCTTTAGGAACCTATTTGTGAAAGGTGAAAGGAGTCTGCATTAATATATAGAGTACCACATAAGAACATTATATCAGAATTCTATGACAATGAAATGTTGCTGTCAGTGAATTTCTACCAACTTTTGCAGTAAGGAAAATGTGACTTGTGTTTAGATGAATTCTACCGAGGCAAAAAAATGTAAATGAATATATAACTGTACTATACTCAGAATACAGTGACACACAAATATTACTGTTATTGCCTGAAATTACAAGAGAATTTGAGAATTTTAAACAGGGGACTTGGGTTGATACCCAGAATAATACAAAGGGTAAATGCTAAAAACATAATGAGTACTATGAAATATCAAACATTTCTGATAGCCACAGTAGGAAAATAGTGTGATTTGCAAGTCTAAAAGGGCTCCTTGTAATACGGAAAATTTCTCAAAACAGAAAAAAAAATTGATTTATAATATACCAGACTACCAATATTTCTCAGTGGGGACTAAAATTAACTGTTTGTGTTTGGTAGAAGAGTAGGGATCCAGTGTTCTCATTGTTATATTATATAGCACATATAACTGAGAGTTGTTTGAGTTGTTTGTGTCCATAAGATAATAAATATTATATTTCCCTTTTATCTCAATTATTATTATTATTATATCATCATTATTGTCACTGTTCAGTGTATAAAACCTTCCTTGTTTACAGTGAAGCTTACCTCTTACTCTAAAGGAGATATTGTGAAACACTACCTCTTTTGGGATGCCCCTTGTGAGTTACTTAGTCCATCATCTGATACAGATTATTCACATTTATGGACAACATCTGCAAGGGAGATCTGAAATGTTTGTATAATGTCAAGAAAACACTTTGACAAAACCATGTAGGACCCCATAATGTGCCATCATAAAGCACAGAGACAGAGGTGCCAGAGGAGACAAGGGATTTCATAGTAGGGACACCTTGGCTACACTGCCAGTTTTCATTCCTATGGTGACTCATTACTTTTCATAGAATGCATTATACAGAATATTAGGGTGTGCGTGCCTGAAAAACAGGCATATTCCTCTGTGTTCCCTTGCAACCCTGATATTAGCAATAAACTGTCCAATTCACCATTACCACTGGAATGTTTCAGACTTTTGCTGATAATGACTTGCATGGAATAAGTTTCTCATGTGAATAATGTCTTCTGGAATGAAAATTATATGCATTTCAGATGTTAAAAACTGGACTTATACCCCTTATATCTTAGAAAACGCTGACTCTTTCAGAACTGTGTGCATTGCTCTGCACATTCCATAAACTAAGATGGTTAAGAAACTGCAAATGTTGGATGTCCAGTACATTAAGCCACTGCTTTTAATGCCACTCCTTCATTGTCTGGTAAACAAAAATAACTTCCTGTCTTTTGCAACATCCCTCCTTTTCAGCAACAATAAGCCTTATACATATTCATCCTCCAGACATAAACACTGACACGCATGTCAAAGTAAACACAGCAGGAAAACAAATATCAACAGATCAGTGATTTCTCCAGTACAAAGCAAATATTTGACACAAAGAGGTACAAATCATATAAAAGCTAGGATGAAACATGTAGAGAAGAACATTTGTGGAATTTCATTGTGCATGCATGAAAATCTAGCACTGTAGGCAAAGCGGTATAAAGTATATCTAGCTCCCTACCTGAAATTAGTAGTCAGAGCAGGGAAGCATAATGTGAGTTAACTTCAGAAAGGCTAGAAACAAGAAACATTGCTAAATATTTTTTTATTTATTTTGTCATTGTTGTCCATGTTGGAAGGGATACACTTTGTTTACTGATAATTATTTTTCCAGCCCAAAACCTGTTCTCCATCTACAGATTCTGGAGATAACAATTCTGTGAAACTAAAACTTTTGAGGACTGGTATGCCACCATGGTTCTGAGATGCCAGACCAGAGTTTGTTAACAGCATATATGTAGCAGAGTATTTTTTTTAACTATTTGCTATCTCTGCACGTCCTGAGAAATAAGCCTCTATCTATTGGTCTTCACTCCCTTGTATAGGGCATCCTTTGCATGAACTTCAACACCAAGTGAGGCCATCATTCACACAGCCATGAAAATGGAATGTGCCCTGGCTTGCATCTTGGTAATGAGGGCATTTCTATATTGCCATCTCTATCCTCCCACTATATGTGCATACTACCAGACACATGCTGCTGAGGATTGTCTTCTTTGGACTGAGCTTGCCGAGTCCAAACCCCTAGCCCTGGCCATTTTAGTATCACACATTCCTCCTCGTGCATTGTGGAGATCAGCCAGTTGGATATTGCATCTCCCGACTTCCACAGTAAGTGAACTAGCATCATCCCTTAGTTCTACCTTTTCCTGCCTGGCTATGCTAGTATCCATGACACTGTTTGACAGTGTTGTATTCAGAGCTTTATCACTCTGCAATGTGAACCATAATAAGCACTGCCAGGACAAAAAGTGCAGTGCATGTGTTATTGCTACCTAGGTTATAAGTGACAACATGTGCCAAAAGACCTGGTGGTGATGTGAAGCTCAGACTAGCTGTTGTTGTCCAGTACAACAGAAATATGGATGAAAAAGAGGCAGCTAACCAAAAGCTCAGAGACTGTAAGCATACCTGAAATTTGAAGACGTGGTATATTTTTCCCTTAGCTAAATACAGCAGCATTCAACTTTTTTTCCAGTATAAAAGAAATAGTACAGACAGCTATAATCAGTACATGGTAAAGCTCATACAGTATGTTTAGGAAATATGTCTTGGTGACAGTTATATAGCTGTCTTGCAATGATGTATATATATATATATATATATATATATATATATATATATATATATATAAAATTGTATTTTGGCTATGCATTTAACAGCTGAGTTACTACCTCCCCTCCACCCAAGCAAAAAGAACCCAACAAAAAAGTGTAAGGTTTGCTCTTACAGGGCCCGGTCAGTGAGTGTATCCAGAGGAATAAAGAGCAAGAGAGGAAAACATGGAGGGCTGTCAAAAACACTGTACTGATGCCATGATTGTAAAATTATTCTATGTGCTGATATGTTTTAGAGAAAACCACAACAAAAAAAAAATACAGAGTGGAAAACTAGACCCATTACAGCATCCCTGGACCTCTGAGTAAATGAACAAATACAAAGACATACACAGATTTCTCAGGAAATGTAATGCTTATATTAATGTGTTCATTTTGGTTTTATTACAAGAGATAACTTTGAGTAGATATACACCAAAGCAATTTTGTTCTGTGCTGAGGGAGAAGCATTGTATACTTAAATGTATCAATAAGATGCGCTCTGTTTTGAAAGGATAGAATGAGAGTGTTTGGTGGATTTTGCAAGTGTAATGGTGTCATTGTTTGAAAGTTTTTAGTGAAGTCTCAGACAGGGAATGACATATAGCTAGTTGTATGTAATTACAAAATATAGATGCTCATAGGCCTTCATTGTCATAGTCTGATGTTTTACAGTATGCTTAAGTTCTTTGGTGGGACTATAAATTCCACTCAGGCTGACTTGTGCAGCAATGGTCTAGAATGCATCTTTACTGAATTCACATTGTATCAGAACTGATAATCATGCATATATAACCAGAAAAAAATGTTGTTTGAATTGTAACATAGAGGAGTGCAAACATCGTGGTTTGAAGCAGTGTAAGTGGCATGGTCAGAATTTCATACTGAGTTCCACTTAAAATACATTGGGGTAAAATAAAAGTTCTCACTGCATCTAGTGCTATAGCATCATTATAAATTACATAAAAGTTTTGTTATGAACTCTCAAAGGGGAACTGACTCTTGCCTTGTATGCATAGATACCATGTTCACAGGTTTAGAGACTATATATATATATATATATATATATATATATATATATATATATATATATATATATATATATATATACACACACACACACACACACACACACATATATGTATATATATATATATATATATATATATATATATATATATATATATATATATATATACATTTTACATATATATATATATATATATATATATATATATATATATATATATACATACATATATATATGTATATGGGTCTACCTGAAAATGCTGAAATCACAGATCACCGACAATGAGAACATTGACACAGACCAACAGTTGAGAATCCTGATGTTGAGAACACTGGCATGTTAAGGTAAGTGTGCGATAGGGACGGACGTTAGGGTCAGGGTGTCGGTAAGGTAAGTGTGTGATAGTGACAGACGTTAGGGAAGGGTGCGGGTCAGGTAAGTGTGTGATAGTGACTGAGTTCTGGTTTAGGGGCAGGTTAAGACTTGAGGGTCAGGGGCAGATTAAGGGAGTTAGGGTTAGGGTGCGGGTAAGGTAATTGTGCGATAGTGATGGACCTTAGGGTTAGGGTTTGGGTTAAGGTAAGTGCATAGATAGTTGTGTATGTAAGGTTTAGTGTAGGTTTGTAAGGATGTTGGTGTGCTTGTGTTGTATGTGTGTTTTTCGGGAAAGGTATTTGTTTTGTTGATTGTCTGGATTTTGGTTTGTCGGGCATGTGAAGTTTTGTGTTTTTGAACAATTTTTTTTTTCGTTTTTTTTTATGTCGGTTATTTCATTGTCAGTGTTTTGGCATGTTGGTGTTATCAGGTAGACCCTGTATATATATATATATATATATATATATATATATATATATATATATATATATATATATATATATAAACTGAGGTGGTGTTATATCAGAAGTAAAATCTTTTTCTACAAAAAATATTATTTCTCTTTATTTGTAAAATACTTCAGTATGCAGTCCTAGGTTAAATATGTATCTATACATCTTATTAAATTCAGAATTATACTGCATTTACATCCTTGAGATTAGAAATGCTGTCTATGCTGCAATTTGAACCCAAGTATCCTATAATAATTTGCTGAAAATGTTGTTATGGACTCTTAAAGGGAAATTAATAGTTGTTCTGTAATTTATAGCTGCCAATTGTAGAAGTTCATAGGTATTTCAGTGTTAAAATCTAGCATTCTGCATTATACGTGGGCATAAATGATATCTACTTGGAGTAAAGAATGAATCCCTCATCAGTAATATATCCTTATCCTTGATGAGTTGTCATCACATCAGAAGTATAAATCATAGTTATTTTTGCAAAGGAAAAATAATAACTGTCAGTTTTAATATACCTTGGTTCAAACTCAGTGGGTTGGAGGAGCCAAATCAGCACCATTTCTTTCCTCTGTGATATGTACTAAAATCAAAAGAAAAAAAACACGGCTAGTTACATTTTACAGCTGAATATCTCAAGGCTGTAACATAAATGGCTTGTAATGAAGTCTAAAAGAATGGCTAATGTATGGACTTTAACATATAGGTATCAAATGCAAGAGCTCCTAAGCTTTCACTGCAATTGTCTCGATTTTGAAATATGCTTGTTTCTTGGGGATACAGCAGAGTCCCATTTATCCAACCTTCAGTTATCCAACAGTCCATGTTATCTGGCAGGAAATTAATGTTGCTGAGTGCATGCACACGTGCGAAGTTTTACCATGTGCGAGCCAACACGTGTGCCTTGATTTTACCATTGTTCAAACTATACTGTTCTGTATTTTAGTGTAGTGTGTTTTTCTACAATCTACTTTAGAAAATATCAAGTGAAAAGCAAAAGGAAGTGATTCTTTCACTTGACCAGAAACTTGATGCATTAAAAAGGCTAGACAATGGCGAGTCAGTGCAAAACGTTACCTTTGATTTAGGCATTGGAATTGTCACTGTCGGTGATTAGAAATGAAACAGAGGTGAACTAGAAAAGTGGAGTTCTACTCTTTCTTCCAAGAAAGGACTCCAGAAGTGAAAAACATTGAGAAAATCTGACTCTTAGAAAGTGAGTGAAGCATTTTATTTTGGTTTACAAAACAGAGAAAGGTACACCTATATCGAACACAACTTAAAACAGAAGGGTTGCTTTTCCAAAAACAGTTAAATGAAGGTAGTCCTGATTTTACACCAAGTGCAGGCTGGCTGGATTGGTGGAAAAAACTGATACAGAGTGAGGCAACTTAATATTTGTGGTGAGAAATTATTGGAGTAGTCAGAGCTAGTTAATAATTTCAGAGCAATGATTTGTAGTCTGATTGACAAAGTAGGATTATCAGGTAAGCAGTTATACAATTGCAATGAGACAGGCCTAAATTATAAAATGCTTCCTTCAGCAGCTCTTGCTTCTTGGACTGAAGCGTCAGTGCTTGGTTATAAACAAAGCAAGGAGAGAGTTACTATACTGGCTTGCAGTAACACTATGGGTAGCCACAAAATGAAGCTTGTTTTGTTTGGAAATGTAAAAAAAAAAAAAACATGAGCATTTAAGAACCTATCCCTGAATGCTCTACCACTTTGCTATAGAAATCAAATAACTGCATGGATGAATGCAGAAATTTTTAAAGACTGTTTTTTTTTTTTTGAAGAGTTTATTCCTTCTATGGAAAAGCATTTAAAATATCCCAATTTGCCCAGGAAATCAATCTTCATCGTTGATAATGCTCCATCTCATTCTGATGAGTTTCAACTACATAATGGAGATATAAAGACAATTTTATTCCACCCAATGTCACCTCTTTATGTCAACCAATGGATCAGGGTTTATTAAAGTGTCTATAAAAATACCACCATAAACTTCTTACAGCACTTATAGAGGTGATTGATCAGGACAATGGGCTACCAGAAAAACTTCAAAAAATTGCTTTAAAAGATGTGATTCATTGGATTGCTTAATTGTGGGAAGAAGTTGAACCACAAACTATTGCAAGGTCATGGAGGAAGTTGCTTTCTGAACAGGAAAGCAGTGAAAATTCCATACATTTCAATAGCAAAGGGATGCTTTTCAGTTCGTAATACCATAGAATTTGTAGCTGCCAAAATGGATACATTACATATCAACCATTTGTAGTTAACTGGACAAATAGCTGGTTATCCAAATTAAATTTCAGCAGCATGGTACACATATATACGTATTATCTACACACACACACACACACACACACACACACACACACACACACATATATATATATATATATATATATATATATATATATATATATATATATATATATATATATATATATCATGTACATTAACTCAGCTTTAGTGTACATATATAAACTCACATATTATATTTTCTATTTAAAACATTACAAAACCTACATTATCCATCTAGCACATTAACTGTACTAGCTAAATCTACTTCTAGTTGAAATAAATCAAAATGGAACCTACAAAGAAATTCACTAGCCACACAGTGGTGTGAAGCGTGGCTCTGTGTGATATTCATTGTTGATTTGCCACCCTGACCCTATGTACACAATTGGACTGCATAGATTTTTTACGTGCACACTTCCAACAAAGTAATAAGACATGAGTAACCAACCACAAACAGCTACTATGAATCCTAAGCACCTAAGATGCATTGCTCTTAGAAAGTGATTTTAGTCCTTTCCCAACAATCTCCTGCCAATTAACTAAAGACAGCCAAGAGGAATAGCTGTGTTGATCTTTAGAGAACGTACTCTCTTACACGTATTTTTGTTTAAATACTAACAGGTAACAAAATATAGATGTGTGCAGTGGTAACCGTCCACATGACTCACAGCACAATGTTCCTCATTTTCTTTAGTTTATTACAGAGAGTAAGGTTAGGGTGGGGAGTTTGTAGAAAGAAACTAAAACACGTTAATCTAGATATCATTTATAGTACTTCTGGCAATCACACATCACAAGTATGTGGCAATCTGTTCGGGGGGGGCAGTTTGTCAATGAAGGGAAAGGGCAATTAGAACCTGCTGCTGAAAAATAACTGATATAGCTTTTTGGAAGGGCAGTGTATATCCCACAGCAATGTGGGAATTGTATTTGTGGCTTCTTCATAATCGAACGGGCACATTCTACAAGAAAAGTATGCATACAAAAAGAGAAGAAGTCGCATCACACATTTTGGCTTTCACATTTTGACATTATTAGTAGAATTAAATTCAAACCAAACTTGCACATTTTCACTTTTTCTCACAGTAGGCAAATGCATAATGTATAAACACATAAATGATTTTTGCTGTTAAAACATCTTTATTCCTGAAAGTGATGTTTTCTGTTACATGAAAAAAAAAAACAAAAAGAAAAAGCATTACTGGTACCTGTGATTTGACACTCACAAATGTAATGTGCATCTATTTTGTTACTTTTAAAACTATTTTGCATCTGAATATTTGGATCTGTTGTCCAGGTTGTTTGCTAAAAATGTCAAACTGTTTCACACATATATCACTGTATTGGTAGTGTCCACTAGTGGGCTTATATTGTCATTAGACTGTGCTATTACACACAGATTTCATTAGGTGTAAGCTATAACTTCTGTTCAAAGTAGCAGAATTCACCTCATATCCATATTTGTCTTAAATGTGCTATGAGTACATAACACATTTTTTATTTATTTATTTGACATTTGTGGACAAAGATAGTCCAACTGGGCAAAACCCTTTTTCAGCAGACACCCAGGGAAAAATCTCCACATTCAAACAAATACAAAAAAGTGAACAAGATAAGAAAATGTGCATTACAAAAAATGTGCCATTACATCTGTTACTGGTAAAACTATTCCTTATTAGTAAAAAGTAAGATGAAATAGAGAGTAAGGAAAGCCGAAAACAGTAGGAAAAAGAAGAAAGAAACAGAAAAAGCCATGAAGGGGGTGTTTTCGAGTGTATACAAGTCTGTGTTAAGCTATGTCATTTACTATAAAGGAGGAGGATAGGTGGAAAATAAAGTCACGTAGCAGGACAGACTGTGGGTAGTAGGCTACCCACGATCTAATGAGTAGGAGTCTTGAGAGAAGTGAGTGACTGACAAGTTATAGAGTTTGGTGGTTAGAAACTGTATGATAAGTTTGAATAAAGGGAGGGAGTTGAGGAGAGGAGAGTTCAGTGAGAAGGAAGAGAGTAGTGATGGAGTAGGGACAGGGTTCAGGTGAGATGGTCACAGAGACAAGACCAGATACTGTTTAAATGTTGTTTGAGCAGTTTCTTGAATTCATAGACATGGTAATATTTCAGAGGGGCATAAGAAGTTTGTTCCATTGGATGGTGGAGTTATAGCTATAAAGATTCTGTCCTACTGATTTTTTTAGGCTTGTGAATGTGCAATAGGCATTGTTCAGAGCTTCTGAGGGATCGAGGGGGGGGGGGTTGTAGAGGCAGATTAGTACAGTGACACTAGGGCAGGAGGAAGGTTTGTTCAAAATAGAGTGGAGCATGAGAAGTTGAGTCAATAAGAGTTGGTTAGGAAACTCGAGCAAGCTGAGAGCCCTTAGAGAGTGGCAGTGATGAGATTTAGAAGGCAGACTATCAGTGGATCTGGCTATTTTGTTGTAGGTAATTTCTAATTTGGAGTGTAGTGAAGTCTGTAAGTTAGAATTTGAGATCCATAGAGGAGATTGGGGGGGGGGGGTGAGTTTGGACGATAGATTCTAGAGACAGAGGAGAGAAACCTTTTATTTCTATATAGAAGGCCAAGCTTTTGCTGGGTAGTCTTAGTGTAGTGATGTACATGGAGGACAAATTTGAGCTGATCATCTACAATCACACCAAGGAGCTTTGTGTGAGTTTCAGGGTTGATGATTGTGTTATTAAGTGAAGAGATAGTAAATGATGATTTGAGTGGGTAGTGGGAATTAAGGAGGAAGAAGAGAAGTTTTGTCTTTTTGCGGTTGAGTATAAGTTGGTTGTTAGTAAGACAGAATTCAGTGAGGCTGAATGATTTTTGTGTAAGGGTGAGCAGATCAGTAGGTTTGTCAGTGATGGAGATGACAGTGAAAGCATCTGTGTACTATATAAGGAAGGGTTGGGGACAGGATTGGTGTACTTGTTTGGTGAATATGTTAAAACGATGGGGACCTAAAATTGAGCCTTGAGAGACACCCATTTTGATAGGGAGAAATGGAGAAAGAGGTGACAGCGATTTGACAGATTGCTGCCTGCCTGTGAGATAGCTGTTGAACCAAGTGATAGTTTCATTGGATAGGTTGAGATGGGACAGTTTGTAGAGGAGAACAGGGTGGGAGACAGTGTCAAAGGCTTAGAGAGGTCTAAAAAGAGACAGGACACAGGTTTATTGTTATCTCTGGTAAGGGAGATGGAGTTAGTAAAGGAGATAAGAGCAGCAGTGGTTACTATGATGGGGGAAGAAGCCTTTCTGGGTAGGAGTAATCAGGTTTTCTTGAGTAAGGTAAGCTAAGAATTGTTTGTAAACACAGTTGTCAAGCATTTTGGCGAGGGGAGAAACTATGGTTATAGGATGATTATTAGAGAGTTCTATGGAATTTCCTCCTTTGTGGATTGGTATTGTGTACAATTATTTCCAGATAGTAGGGACAGTGGATTCCATGATGGAGTGAATTACGAGGATGGACAGTGGATATGCTACATATTTGGCAGCAGCCTTTAGTGTGACAGGTGTCAATTTATCAACTGATGGGGGGCGTGGTTTTAGTTTAAGGAGGGGGCTTTTAATATAACTAGTAGGAATTGGTTTTAGTAAGAAGGGAGAGTTATGTAATTGAGGGTTGGTGGGGAAAGAAAGACCAGGTGAGTTGGAAGTTTGTATAAGTTTATTGATGGTATCAATGAAGTATGAATTGAAAAGAAATTCAGTTTCTTGAGTTGTATTATTGGGGAGGGATTAGATGTTGAAGGATTTCCTGGGTGGAGAATTTGGTTGATAGTTTTCCAGAACTGTTTGGGGTTACTGAGTGTTGTAGATTGGTGTGTGGGGTAGGAGTTTCTTTTTGTCACTGATAATCCCCCGGATTCTGCAAGCTTTGCACGGCGTGCAGGATTAGTGCAGGAGCTCCAGCAGGCAATATGTCTGTCGTGCGATCCAGGAATAACCTGTAGGGGCGTGAACGAGCGCTCCTGCCCTAGTCCTGCATGGACTCAGACCCTGTATGCAAATTACCCCATTTGCAGGAGAAATCCATTCAAATAAGATGAATTTGTGATCCAGGAAGCTGGAAGCTGGCCGTGCAGGACTACACTGTAATCTGCAGAAATGTACTCCGCCAGTAACAGAGTACATTTCTGCAAATTCCAAAACAGAGCCATGACATCTCCAAATAAAGGGTGGATATCATTTAGAAAGCATGCCAATGGAAAAGTATAAGGCCACTGGCATGGAAATCAGTTGAAAAAAAAATCAACTTGTATTTTTTTAGCTGATCTCGGCTGTTTAAGAGTAGGGCAGTGATGTGCAAATGGGATCTGGGGGAAAATAAGAAAATAAACCTAAAATAATCATGCTAACTAAAATCATGATTGTGCCATTATAGTCAATGGCAGGCAGAAGACAGCATAGCCAGTGACTAGTGGATGCTCTGTGTGAGACATGCATTAGTAGGTACGTTTATGCAAATGAGGGGAATGATAGTGAATCCCAGATTTCCCCTGCATGCTAGTCAGTTCCCAAAAGTGTAAGAGCAGGAATAACGTTGGTGCAAGCCTAGGAGTTAGCTAACATCAAAGTGGGCTGTGTCAGGCATACTGTAAGCGGATTGGAGCCCTGTGGCTCAGGTTTGCTCCTAGCTTAGCACAGCTAGGCAAGGGGGCATGTTTGAGACTGCCTAGCACTCTTTACATTGCCTAAGCGGATGTGCGCATCGTGCACTGGGTTGTAAAGAAAAAAAAAGTAAACCAGGAAATAGCAGTTCAGTGCACATTTGAGCATTGTGTTTGCACGGTGCGCCCCCAGGTTTAAATAGGAAGGCAATGAGAAGGGAAAACAGCTGTAGGAAGGTAATCTAGGAGAACTAGCATAGCTGGCAGGTGAAATGTATCAGAATCAGACAATTACACAGGCAGCAGACCAGCCCAGCCCAGAACACTACTATAAACTATGCAAACACCTCCCCCTCTGGTTTTTCCCATACTCTACACTACCGGTGTATACAAGTGGGGAAGTTTTAACAAACAAAACAACAAAATGATAGGGGCTGTAATAGCTATCAAACAACAACTTGTGAAAGAGGCTGAGGGTGGTGAGGATGTGAATGCTGTCGACCAACCCACAGTGAGGAGATGGAGAAGAGTGTACAGACCCAGGATAACCTACCAGGGGCTATATAAGCTGGAGACAGTGGAGCACTATAGGGTGGATAGGTACCTCGTACAGCAAATTGTTGAGCTATACCAGCCATGCCTGACACAGAACTAACAGAGGGGAAGTCATCGCAGTGGATACCAAGGTATGTGTAGGCCTAAGAATACTAGCTACAGGTACCTTCCAAAGGCCAACTGGGGTTATGATGGGGATCTCACAGGCATCAGCATCCAGAGTACTTCACCAGTTTCTGGATGTCATGTCAGCACATGCCGGTGAGCACGTATATTTCCCCAACACCTGTGAGGCATTGGCCAGCAATATGCAACTGTTCCACCAAATAGCAGAATAACCTGAGGAAGTGGGTGCTATATACTGCATGCACATATGCATCAAAGCACCACCCAGTGAGCGGGGTAGGGTCTACATCAACCGCAAGGACTTCCCCTCCATCAACTGCCAGGCCGTGTGAGATGCCAGAGCATAATAATGAATGTGTGTGCTGGCTGCCCTGGAAGCTATCACGAGCCCCATATCAGGCATCTGATGCAGCTGTACCACAGATTTGCCAATGGGGACATCCGTTATGGTCACCTAGTGGGGGATGCTGGATACGCACTGGAGCCGTGGCTGATAACACCCATCAGAAATGCACACACACCCGAACAAGAACTCCATAATGAGGCACATTCACAGACCAGAATTATAATAGAGCTTGTGTTTGGGATGCTCAAGTCATGGTTCCTGTGCCTGGACACATCTGGTGGAGCCTTGCAGTACTCACCAGCTACATGTACTCAAATTGTCATTGTATATGTCAAGCTACACAATATGATCCTGCAGAAACAGCTGCAGCAGCAACAGCACGGGGCAGGCCCACACAGCCCCCCACCATTGCCAAGGCCTGTACAGGCACAGAGTGACTCGGAGGTGGAACAACCTGAGCCTGTTCCAGTAGGCAGAAGGAGGCATGGCCAGTTTGCCCTGGCCATGGCAAAGAGACAATGCATAGCACATACACTGACACAGGAGGGACCCCAGGAATAACACCTATCTCTGACTCTCACATACAGTAAAAGGGATGCCAAACATGACAATATCTGTGCTTAACCATGTGCAGGGAGTGTACTATGTGCATCTGACATAGGCGGCCCTGCAGCACCACCCTCAGTTATGGGACAACCACAAGGTAAGTCACTCAACCTACCAGCTGCTGAATGGAGTAGACTGTGTTGTTACCTGTATTTATGATATGGATGTGAGCATGAGAGGGAATCAGGTGGCCGAATGGTATGCCAGCAGATAGTAGACACCTATAGTGGCACCATGAGATCTGTAAAAAATACTGATGTCACCACAGTAGCCAGTACTACACAGGGTGACAAAACCCACTGCAGGAAATGTGCTGGGCCATATGTGTGTCCATATGACTCACACTTGCCAGTCAGGGAGGTTCACATACCCAACAACAGTCTTAGCCAGCAGGACAGGTGTAGACAAACACAAACAAAGGCTGTGCCATGGCCTCTGAATGATGCCTGTGGATAACCTCCCCCCAGGCCTACACGACAGACTACAGCAGGTCAGGCAGTGGGATGTTAGTTCTGAAGGGTAGGAAGTCAGAAACTAATATGTAGGTCAATCAAAGCTAAGACTTGTAGTACACGGATATGCCTCTAGCCAACATGATAGGTTAGAATACAGAATGAAATGGAGTACCTGACATACCAGTACAGTCATAACAAATGTGTACAAGTGTCAGGTATGCCCAACATCCTATGTAGAAATGTAAAAACAGTCAGGTATGTCCCCCCAATCCTTTGTAGAAATGTAGTAACAGTCAGGTGTGCCCCCCAATCCTGTGTAGAAATGTCAAAGCAGTCAGATGTGCCCCCACCAATTCTGTGAAGAAATGTAGAAATAGGTGTGGTCCCCTCCAATCCTGTGTAGAAATGTAGAAACAGTCAGGTCTGTCCCCCCCACAATCCTATGTAGAAATGTGGGAACAGTCAGGTGTTCCCCTTCCCCCAACCCAGCTTAGAAATGTAGTAACAGTCAGGTTTGTCCCCCTCCCACAATCCTGTGTAGGAATGTAGAAACAGTCAGGTGTGCTCCCCCCAACCCTACTTAGAAATGTAGTAACAGTCAGGTGTGCCTCCCAAACCTATTTAGAAATGTTGTAATGGTCTGGGGTGCCCCTCCCCAATCCGATGTACACACACCGTAACAGTCAGGTGTGCCCCCCACAACCCTATGTAGAAATGTAGTAACATGCATGTGTAGGTATAATATCAGTGGAGCACAGATGCACAGAGGTGGCCAAGGTAGTAGGATAGGTTGTAGCATCTGCACAATATGCAGGTATGTGTGTGTTAGGTTGGTATGTGTTTCATATTGTGTGAGGGTGTTCAGTATGTATGCATGTTGAGGTAAGACCTGGTGTCCATTGCCCAATACTGCTGATAACAGGGCCAAGTCCTCACAACTGCAGCACCAAAGACAATACCCACTAGCATAGCACATGCTAGCAGTAAGCCATTGTATATATATATGGTAGTAATATGTGTCAACATCTGAAAGACTGACATGGCATGGCTGTTGGGCTAGATATACAAGGAGTACACAGGGGAAAGTACTCCAGACATACAGTATATATTGTGTCACTCTGAAATGGACACACCCTTGGAACTGGACATACAGGTATGCATCACATTATCTGGTCCTGTAGTAGGGGATACTAGTGCTGTCTGCCCAAACAATCACAGATCACAAAGGAGGTAGAACTGATGTATTGGGAAACAGCTGATGTACCTGCACATGCAAGCATAACTGGAATGCCCAGTGCATATCTGTGTGTCAGATGCAAGTAGGGTCCATAGCACACATGCACCCAGCTCATGCAAACACCGCCCACAGGTACCTCTTTGGTTGTACCCCTGCTGTGGGGAATGGGTATAATATAACCCCATCTGTATATGACAATAGCGAAAGAATACAATATGCAGTGCAGGTGTCCCATGCAGGTGTGTTGCTAGCTGTAGGTACCACCCTGCCAGCATCCACACCACCTGATCAAGACTGATGGAAGGTATTGGCATGAACACCTAGCACACCTACCCTGTCAATCCAGGAGAATATACTGAGACTGTAGGACTGACAGAATGCAACGGCCTGCCACATCTGGCCCGCATCAACACCTAATGGCCTGCATGTCTCTGCCAAGGGCCAGTGTCTCACATGTACTGCCAATGCATGTTATGTTATGGACACCCAAATAACACAACACACTCCACATAAGCCATATGCAAGGCCATATGGACAAACCACAGTAACGTGTCCACCATTTCCCATTGCATGAATGGTAAATCAACACCAACACACAGCTGTGCTTGGGTGATAACCTTAGGGAAAGTATCAGAGAATGTATGCATAATGTAAGGAAGAGAATAGAATAGCAGGGGGAGTGGGAGCATGGGCAGCATGGAAAGTTCAAGGTCCAACCCAAAGCTGTGTGCACACACTATCCCTGGCTGTAAACACATAAATGAGTGGCTATATACCTCCCTGAATACCACAATAGGGTTAATGTTCTGACTCATGGCCCCGGTCTCTGGGTAACCTGTGTGAATCTGTACACCTGTGAGGTATTGCCATAGAAATATAAGGCCATACTGTCATGTTGATTGATGTACAAGTATGGGATCCTCTGCCAGCACTGTACCAAGGTGCTGAACCAGATACACAGACCCAGCAGCAAGTGTCTGCACCTTCCCCTCCAGGATGTCATAACCTACCATGAATATGTAGGCATCTGCCCACAATACTGCACATAGCTGCAGTCACCCCTGTCCCCAAGACATCACTGTGAGCAGACATGTCCACCTGACAGTACATGAGGGCAGAAAACATCACAGTGTATAACAGTACACATGTCTAAATATCTCTGCAAACAGCAGTACCATGTAGCTGAAGCAGCACAGACACAATCACCTACAGTACATACTATCCCCTGCACACTTTGTCCCCATATTGCCAAATGATCGACAAATACCCTGAAGAAACAGTTTGCTACCTGTATGTGTACAACACAAAGATTTGCACTGGAGTACAAACTACCTGGAATCGATCCACACATTCAATACAGAAGGGCACACTGGGCATGCTCACATACTTAAACAAATGAAGCCCATGTCTGCAAACAACATTGGACCAGATATATCTGACAGTTGCAGATGTTAGTGCAGACACTCCTCAGTATGCACCACTCATGCTTTGCACACACACTGGATAGGAATACAGACATATATCCAACGACAACACACTATAATAAGCCAAAAGTAGACATACACAGATGTGTGGAAGAGAGTGACTGTGACAAGGAACCACCCGTTATAAGGCCTGTCCCACCCAGCACACAGCCAAATGGCTACAACCACATGAGGTTCAGATGTCACTCACTGTAGATATTAGCCACCGGTATCTGTCAGCATTACAGACTGTGTGGTGCAAGTGCTAGCTGTGCAGCATGACTGTACAAGGAGTCATCTAGCAGCTGTATACACATATCTGTGGAATATAACCCTGCGTGTGCCCGCATGTGGTGTATCAACCTCTAGATGAATGGGTTATGGCCCATACACATACACTGCCTCCCCACAGCCCTGCTATGACACGCCTGATGAGGTAATCCACTTTGAAATACACTTTTGGGAAAGTTGTAGCTCAGTAATCTCCATGGTGCGGTCTATAACTGTGTACTACTGTAGTGTGATAAACTAGTTAGGTAAGAGTTCTAATCTCAGACATGGCATCTGTGTGTGTGTGTGTGTGTGTGTGTGTGTGTGTGTGTGTGTGTGTGTGTGTGTGTGTGTGTGTGCATGTATGTGTGTCTCTGGCTGTGTAGAGAGCAATACTTTTTAGGCTAGCCGCATGCAGTACAAATCAAACGCCCTATTTTGCCAAGGCTTCTGATGTCATTCACTGTGTAATACACCTTTTGGAAAGCTGTAGCCTAGTAATCTCCATGTTGCATCCTATAACTGCTTACTGCTGTGCTGTGATAAAATGGTTAGGTAGGAGTTCTAATCCCAGACATGGCACCTGTGTATGTATCGCTGTCTGTGTAGAAAGTAATGTTTTTTAGGCTAGTCACACTCACTACAATTCAAATGCCCTACTTTGGCAAGGCTGCTGATGTCATCCACTTTAAAATACACCTTTGGGAAAGTTATAGCCCAGTAATCTCCGTGGCTCATCCTATAGCTGTATACTGCTGTAGTGTGATAAACTAGTTAGGTAGGAGTTCAAATCCCAGACATGGCAACTGTGTGTGTGTGTGTAGAGAGCAATGCATTTTAGGCTAGTTACACTCAATACAATTCAAATGCCCTACTTTGGCAAGGCTGCTGATGTCATTCACTGTGAAATACACCTTTTGGAAAGCTGTAGCCCAGTAATCCAAATCCCATGTCATGTCCAGTAACTACATACTGCTGAAGTGTGATAAACTAGTTTAGGTAGGACTTCTAATCTCAGACATGGCAAGTGTGTGTGTGTGTGTGTGTGTGTGTGTGTGTGTGTGTCTGTCAGTGTAGAGAGCAATGCTTTTTAGGCTAGTCACACTCACTGCAATTCAAATGCCTTACTTTGGCAAGGCTGCTGATGTCATTCACTGTGAAATAGACCTTTCAGAAAGTTGTAGCCCAGTAATCTATGTGGCGCATCCTATAACTGTGTACTGCTGTACTGTGATAAAATGGCTAGGTAGGAGTTCTAATCCCAGACATGGCAACATGTGTGTGTGTCTGTCTATGTAAAGAGCAATGCTTTTAAGGCTAGTCACTCTCATTACAATTCAAATGCCCTACTTTGGCAAGGCTGCTGATATCATTCACTGTGAAATACATCTTTGGGGAAGGAATATTCCAGTAATATCTGTGGTGTGTCCTATACCAGCTTCATGCTGTAGTGTAATATAGAACTCTGGTAGAGGTTCTATTCCCACACATGGCAATTGTGGATGTTTTGTGTGAGTGTCAATGTCTGTGTAGGAAGCAATGCATTTTAGACTAGTCACACTCACTACAATTCAAATGCCCTATTTTGGCAATCCTGCTGATGTCATTCACTGTGAAATACACCTTTGGGGAAGGAATACTCCAGTTACCCCTGTGGTGCGTCCTATAACAGCTTCATGTTATAGTGTGATATTGAACTCTGATAGGGGTTCTATTCTCACACATGGCAGTTGTCGATGTTTTCTGTGTGTTTCTATGTCTGTGTAGAGAGCAATGCATTTTAGGCTAGTTGCACTCACTACAATTCAAATGCCCTACTTTGGCAATCTTGCTGATGTCATTCACTGTGAAATACAACTTTGGAGAAGGAGTACTCCAGTAATCTCCATGGCACATCCTATAACTGTGTAGTGCAGTAATGTAATAAACTAGTTAGGTATGAGTTTTAATCCCAGCCATGATAGGTGAGTGTGTGACTCTGTGTGTGTGTGTCTGTGTTTGTAATTCATATCCTGTGTGGAGGTGGTTGTGAGTGTGTAACAACTGGACTCAATGTGGAGTGGGTTTTGCAAATGTCTTATATGGTGGCCCTAGTATATATCACAATGTCCATTGTACAGGGATAACAGATGTGAAATAGCCAAGAGGCTGGGGTGCAAATCCATACCCCTACATGTGACATCAAGGCCAGGTGAACAAAGTGAGCAAGCCTAGTTTTACCCAGATAACAGTCTTAACCCATGTCTCATACACACACACACTTGCCTAGGCAACAGCTGCTATGTTGGTAGTATGCTGCATATTGCCCACTGTTAGCAGCCATAGTGTGATTGCAGTAGGCTACAGAGGACATGGTACCCCATCCATCAGTCCAATAGGCACGTACATGCCAATAGTGCACCTTCCCCGTGTTCCCCACTGGACACCTGCAATGCCTGTGGTGCCATCAAATATGACCCACAAAGGACATACCATGCCTGAAAAATATGCCCTGTATGGACAGATGCCACTGACACCAGGGATTACCGGTATCATGCTATCAATGTAGGTGCAGGGTCAACCTGCCCTCCATTAACAGTTCCAGCCACATGAGGCCAGGACTGGTACATCTGATGATAACAATCTGTATACATAACATGGGCCAGACACCCCAGGTACAGTTCCACATGTCACTGTACATGCATGTGGGAGGTGTGCACATCCCAGACACTGTCCATGTCATGGACTAAGGAACACATACATGGCAAGCAATGCAGAGCATTGGCCACACACAATAGTCACCGAGGTGACTGGATGGTGAATACAATATCCACCTGTGTGGGCAAATCCAGAAACTACACCCCTGAGCCACAATGCAGACCATTGTCATGTGGCCTGATGCCAAGGTATACCCATCATCTAGCCTTGTATAGCCATCTGGCACAGTTGACCACTACACAGCCGTGAAGCAATGCACCCATGCATGTCAATACTGGCACCCTGTGTCTGTGTGTGTGTTGTATGATGCGTATGACCACATTCACACTCACTACAACCCCTATTGCCATACAGAAGCATGCTGTCTGATATCAGACAACCCCACATACACTTTGCTCATATAACCTCCGTATGTCCCCTGTGGTGCATGTGATACCTGCACAGTAATGTGTTGTGGCAATCTCACTAGTGATGAGTTGTATTCCTGGCCCTGCTAAGTGTGTCAATATGTGTGCATCCCTGTGAGACTGTGGCTGTGTTGATACTGGCACCTGTTCATGGGGACAGGCACGTGTACTACACCTACCATATAGCTACCATATCCCTGTTACAGATGTCATTCACCATCACATATACATTTTGAGGGCTCCTCAACATGTAACTTATGTGGTGCATCCAATAACTGCATAGACATGTGATAGCACTACATAGTCGTCAGGGGTTTGATACCCTATACTGGTAGGTGTGTGGCACAAGCATGCTTAAGTTTTACTCTACCACCCCTCCCTGACTTTTCTTTCCCTCTGTCTGCCTCTTCCATTCCCTCTCTGGTGGATGTGGAGACTTATACCTGCTTTGCTTAGCCAGCAGCATGTGTATTTTAAGTGATGCTCATGATCAGCTGATGGCCTCTGCATGAATTGCAGCCCTCCTTTAGCTGATTGCATGTGGAACAGCTGTGGTAACATTCCCATAGCCAATTGCATGGAAACACACTCCAATATCTAGGAACATCATGTTGGTGTTGGCCCTTTACATTTACTGTGAGCAGGAACTCGATCTGTTGTTTGGCAAACAACATCTCAGATGGATTGGGGGTTTACCTCTAACAACATACACTATGGAAACAGGGCAACACACAGGATGGGGATGTGCCTGACCTGGCTACAGACTGTAAGTGCTGCTATACTGCATTTGGAGTAATGTTGGTTTAACAGGATGTGTGTGGTTATGGCTGTCCTACATGTTTACATACCTGCCATGTCAGTGCTATATTTATGAGGGAATACCCATCTGTAGGGTCATCTGCAGACTGGGCAGTGTGTGAGGCCTTTTGTTTCATGTGTTACCCACAGAGCACCTATCTGTGAACTGCAGAAGGTAGTGTGAGGATTGCAGTCTGTACATGGTGAAAGCCGTGAGAGTTACTGACTTCATGTCCCTCATAGTACATATGTTGCAACAAACCCTTTTACAACAGTAAATGTATGAGGTTATCACAGCAACATGTCAATATCGGCCCTGTGTATGTGCCTCCAGCCATAAATTTGTCAACCTTGGTACATATGTCATACAGTAAGAGGTGCATATGTGCTGTACACCATAATTAGTGACTTCATGTCTGATAAGCCAGTGAGATATCAGACTGCTCCACATGTTATGTATAGTAGAGGTTATATTTTATGACATAACCTGGACATTCTGTGGTTGTGTGTACAGTACTGAGGTCTGTGTACTTATCATGATTGTCGATAGAGTGTGTATTGTTAATATGTACTTTGGCCTGTGTACAGACTGTGGTAGATGTCATTGTTCTTGGTCCTGTTCTATCTGATGTTACATGCTGCTCCACTGTATGTTACCCTATTGACTTACACGTTTGTAGGGCCATACACACACATCTCCCATACCACAGACAGCCATCGGACCACACTATATTGTGGCCCAGTATATGTATGGTTAGTGTTTGAGTGGCACATGTGAGGATGGTGTTCAACAGATAGTCCATATACTGTAATATTATGCTAGCTTACCATATGTGGCTGTGGCTGTGTCCACATTGATTGTGGTTATGCACTTTCACACAGGTGTATCATACTCTGTGCTGTGACATGCCTGTAGAGCCTGCTATATATGCTGGTACATGTGCATTCCCACATAGGAAAAGTAGGCCAGTGTTGAGCCAGTCTGCCTGTAGCCTGCACAGTGCTTTGTTACATGCCTAGCAGCTTAGTGTACTTACGCAGTGAGATGTCATGTTCAGATACTTACCAGATGTACTGCTGCCAGGACATCAAAACAGTCATGTATGTCAGGCAGAGCAGTGGGATGCTGTACAGATGCATATCAATATATCGTGGGTAGTACGTGACCATGGCACCTCTGTACCAGTGGTTACTATGTGTCAGGACAGACAGGGGTGTGTGAATGCATAACATATGGGGGCAAATATATACCAGTAGTTACATGTTATACCCATCTACATGGCTGTTAACATCCACATTGTCAGGCTTGGTCCACATGTCTTGCACCAGGGGGTTTTGTGTATACCTCTGGGCTGTCCAGAGTGTGTCAGACTGTCCACATATATTGGCCAATATCTCTGCTGTAGTCCACAGGAGCATTACGTGCTAGCAGTGGTACTGTACTGTGATGTCCTTAGGATGTATGTCAATAGCCAATGGTGCACATGTTAAAAGCAGATGTGACCTCCCACACACACCATGTCTCTGAAGACAATCTCTATTACTGTACAAATAGTCTACAAATATACCTGCTATACATACCTGACATCCCCTTGCACTATAAAGTTGGGACTATAGGGGCTGAGGTAGGGCTACGCTCCATGTTCAGGGCATATGGTGAAAATATATGTATATATAATTATCCAGATATCTATATAGATATATACACATATACATATCGACGTACATAGATGGATATGTATATGTACATAGATATACATATAGACACTCAGATATATACATATACAGAGCAATATATGTCTACACATATACAGATAGAGATACATATGCACATATATATATGGTTATCTACATATATATTGACAGTAGTAGGTATATAGGTTCATAGGTTCATAGGTAGGTACTAGGCTATTGGCCCTGGGGCCTATACAAGCCCAGCCAAAAAGTTACCCTGGCTTTTGCCACCCAAGAAAATTATTTCCTGTGCTACTGTCGAGCAGAGCCACAGAAGTGATCCCCAGGGTGAATTTCCTATTTCCCATCCAATTATCAAGATTTTTTGAAGAGTACTAATGAGGAGCTGTGTTTGATATAGATAGGTAGTTTATTCCAGAGTATGGGAAGTCTCTGGAACAGGAATCTATGCCTCTGGCATGTTCTGTTTATTGTAGTGACAAGGTTTAGGTCACTAGACTGTGTAGCTCGGAGGGATTGGGATTTCTTTAAGTGGAGCATGTCCAACAGCTCTGGGTTTGACATAGCTTTGTATGTTAGGCAGAGATCACTTCTGAGTAGGCGATATGTGACGGAGTAAAGCTGGAGTTTTTTGAGACGGTCTGCGTAGGGTATCTGTTTGAGGCCAGTAATCCACTTTGTGAGGTATTTCTGCTGCCTTTCCAGTTGTTGTAGGTGTCTTGTGAGGTACATACCAAAATGGGCATTGTACTCTATAATGGGTCTAATGAGTGATGAGTAGAGGGGAACAATGACCTCTTTTTTTCTGGATGAGAAACCTTTTGTGATGAGGTGTGCCATGTAGAAGGATTTCCTGACTACTGTGGCAATGTGATTTGTGATTATCTCAGAATAGATATGTATGCACATATAGTTATAGATCTCTACATATATACAAACATAACTATGCATATCTGTACACATAAGATGTGCATACATATATAGCTATATATGCATATATCTATACATACATATATGTATATCTAAATATACATATATCTATATATACATATATGTATATCTGTATATACATATATCTATATATACATATATATGTATATTATATATATATGTATATATATATATATATATATATATATATATATATATATATATATATATATATATATATATATATATGAAACGATGTACACATGTCCATATATATGTAGCACTATACAGATGTGTATACATAGTATGTATGAGTATACATATATAGACCTATTATATGTATATAACCATATTCCTGTCATGTGTAAACCTCACGGTTGTGTATACACTCCCAGATGTATCTCACCGCATGTATCTGCTATGTGTACATTATGATAAAACAACATATGTGATGCAACAGTCATATTAATAACAAGCACTACACAATTTAGAAAGTAAAGGCAATTGTTCGATACTACACAATATGTGTATTGACAGCTATATTGGTAAAACAATAGCTGTCTTCACAGTGGTCAAGGCGTAGTGGTTAGTGTACAGGGTACTGGCTTCAAGTCCTGCAAGGGCTGTTCATGTTGTTGTTGGGCAGAATAAGGGCTGTCGGATACAGAGTGGTTAAGGCAGATTTGAGCAGCTTTATCTGGGTTTGTACGGATTTGTGTGAAGCTAAGCGATGCTAAGCTATGTGTAAACATATGGGTGCTTACACAATGTAGACATCACTTACCAATGCACAAATCAGCTCAGCTGTTATATTGCAGCAATGATGATACTTGCTAAGTGTGGCTTAGCCCTGGTAACCAGGTCACACCACCCAGTCTGATAACATAGCGGGGTACTCACATCTGTAATAAGTATATGTAATGCCATGTACAATTCATGCACCTATGTGCTGTCATTACAGTAGCAAGGGTTGTGTGTGTCATGTGTGGGACACAGATGTATGTGTGGCCTGTACAGCACAGTAATCCATGTGAATGTGTTAAATACAGGGGTATTAGACCAGGGTACATGTTGTCACACTGGCATGTAGTATATCTTGGCAGTACTACTGTTGACAGTACTTACCCAGGCAAGAGCAGAGTACTAACTGTAGTACTGACAACAGGCACACCTGCAGGCATAGCTGGATACTGAGGCCTCCGTGTTGTATCCCTGGAGTGGAAGCTGTGTCACAGTATATATCCCTTTCCAGGTAATGATCCGACATGTGGAATGTAACTGTAGACTACTGTTTGTAAAGCACATTAGTGAGGGCTTCTGACATGTAGTTATGACATACATATTGTTGTCAAACATCTATCTGTCACCACACTCTTCCTACTGCATAGCTACTTGCCAAGCTGATGACTGTCAGTCCCTGTACAGATGTGCAGATGACAGGTATCCAGCTGGGATATGTACAGGCAACCTAAGCATGATTGATACTGACATGTCTGCCCAGCTGTGTAAGAACTGGCACATATAGTAGATGTCACCCTGTATGCACCACATACCATGGGTACCACCACTACACTACCATAGTCAACAGAACATGCTTGGGTACAGGTCTGCATCACTGACACTAACCATATGTTGTAATGCATGTTGCATACATTTCAACTTGATCACCTCAGTGGCCATGTGCAGGAGGCAAATGGAGGATTATCTGACGCATGTCATTCTCACATTGAGGGTCACCACAGTAGTGACTGTCGATAGATTGCCTGCTGCCACCTGGCAGATGGCAGGATACCACTGTACACACAACCCCTACACAACCCATCTCTCCTTGGACAATAGCTAATTACATGGCTATGACCACCTGCAGTGATGCACCCCTGTAGTGACACATGTGTATGTGTGCATGACTGAATATAGCAGTGATTTTGTGTTAGCACACCTGTACTTGGGAATTCCATGAGGGCCTTCACAACCAATGCAACACCCATTGTCATAGTCAGTTATGGCTGCTGCTGTATGGGACAATACATGTACCCTGTTAAGATCCTCCCCATACTGCCCATACTGGCTACACGAGCCTTGCAGTACCAGCACTACAGTGCTTTACAAATGGGTTGATAGGCATGGGATACCCATTGTGTTCTGGCATGTGTTTGTAGTTGTGCATGTCCATATATCTGTAGGGTACAGCATTCTGAGGCCACATACTCCTATTACAATGCCCATTGCCACACATTAGTACGGATAGTGTTGTTGTTGCCCATAGGTGAGGCATGACAATGCAACACCCCACTACGCATGTGGCATGTGTATTAGATGCATATCCCTGTAGTACCACTGTTGGGATATAATATGGGTTGTATTGAGTTGTAGAGTTGTTATAGAGTGTTATCATGGGTTTCAGGGAGTACAATATCCACTGGGGAATGTGGGTGCTGTGTACACTGTCATTACACCAAGGTACATCCAGTATATGTCCCATGTACTATGCTATGGTTACCACTGTCACCATCAACCATACAGATAACTGAAACCACAATCCAGGCTAGTTATGCATGTGGTATGTGCAGCCTACCTGTAACACATTAGACACATGGTCAAGTTAGTTAGCAGCAATAGGCCCTGGTAACTCAGATGTGTGTCTGCCTGTTATGTGTCTGTTAATGTGTATATGAAGTTATGTCACACTATGTATTGTCCATATACACCCATTACAGCCCCATTAGCATAATGTACATGTCTGGGGATGTTCTGCATGTAAGATGGAACCTGGGACACACATCACCCTAAATGCTGTGTGGTGTGTGCAATGTCAGACACACACTTCAGTATCACTACATAGCTAGGTAGGGATCTAGTCCCAGTTTTGCCAAGTAGCAGTGTGAGTGTATATGGATGGGTGTACATCAGGTTGCAGGGTATACAGCCCTCAGTGGGTCACCTGTCCATGTGGCACATGCAATAACTGTTTCAGTAACCTGTGACATGTGTTCATCTGTACCCCAGATATGTCACAGCCATGGTGTCACCACAGTGTCATACCCTGTTTTGGAATATGACTGCAGACCATCCTCGTGCTGACACATGTACACCTACAACACAAATGGATAACATTATAGGGACCACAACCAACCAGTGGTGCTAACAGCTTTAATGCATCATTGCTGGATGGCTACACTACCTGCGATATATGCATTACATTTACTCCTTACAACATGTTACACTGCAGTACCATGGTACACTGCAGTACAGTCACCATGTGCAACAGAACCATATTAGCCTGTCCCTGCATTGATGGCATGGATGACAGGGATATGGCACAGGTATTATCCTATGCACAGGGTCTGATGTTGGTTTGCCAGAGGCCAAAGGTGGGCCATACATTTGACACCATGTGTGTGGGTGAGGGGTGTAATGCATTGAGCTGGGCATGGTGCTGTGGTGTGTGTAGGAATGTGGTTGTTCCAGGTATGTTTGTAAAGTGTGTGGGTATGCATGCACACAGTATTTTGCCGCCCTACACAGCTGTTTATGGACAGTTACAGACCATACCTGGCAAGGTGTGCAGTTCACTGCCTCCTGCCATGGACACATGGACTGTGCCTGCCAGGGGTTCCATGGGCATGTCCAGGTACAAGCCTTGATGTGCTACTCTAACCTGCTGATGACAAATGTCCTCTGGTATCAGGCCCCTCCTGGGACTGGCCAGGACCACATGCACATGGCCTGCTGTGGTGTGGTGTGGACAGCACCCCCACACACACTGCCGGGGCTGGTACTGCCACTACGGGAGCACCTTGATGTCCTAGCACATCCACTTTGACTGCCAACTGTTGTTGGTGGCCCACATCCACACAGCCATTACCGTATCCCCCCACACGTTGAAGAACGGACATACCACGGCCGATGAGGGCCATCATCTCACCATGTCGTCTATCCATGAGCTCGGTATAAGCACTGATGGCACTAGACAGTTCACGGATGTTGTCCATTACAAATGCGAGAGCAGCCCTCTGCAGATTCAGGCCCTGTCTGGTATAACATTCCATAAGTGCCTGCACCGCCATGACAGCCTGAAACATGCGCCTACTGGTACCAGCTATGTCGCCTCTGCCAGGAGCATGATGTCCAGTGGCCCTACCATGAGCACCCTGGGATATTCACCTATGTGGTGCCCTGCCAGACATCTGGCTATGCCTGCTGCAACCAGACACAGTACGCATGATTACCACACTTTCCTGTGCACTGCCACCAAATACCAGCTGTCCCTCCGCTATGGCCACTGATGATGGGGTATGTATAGGCACTGAAACTATGCGCGGGGTTGGGGTAGCTTAAAGGGGGATGTCAAATGTTGGTGCAGTGTCGGGCCCTGACAACCCCACCTGTGCCTCAACAGTACTATCATAATCTTCGGTGTCTGTATGGACACCAGCTTCAGATTCCATGCAGGATGGACCCTGACCCACCTCGCCACCTGTGGGGGAAAACAATAAATGCACTTTAAAACCTGTACAGCATTGCCTAACAGTACACACACACACACCCACACACACTCACACACACCCACACACACCCACACACACAACACACACACACACACACACACACACACACACACACACACACACACACACACACACACACATGTCCGTAAAACCTACCTGTCCATGGCTTTACAGACAGTCCCACGTTTATGTCCATGTGGTACCCCATCCTGCATTACACATGTTAACATACACACATTGATACCATTCATTAAAATATCAGTCCTCTAAATGCCTACACAAGCGGTCACACCACAAGATCTGTTACTACATTTTCTGCCTGACCTGTGTGTAGTGGTTTTACATGGCCTCACTGCTGTCATTCCGTATGCACCCTCTGTATATCTGGACATCATCAGCATGGTCCATATATGTGTGGGCTACTATGTTCTATCCATAATATCATGCACTGGTATGGCATGTGTTTGTAATGCTCAGTACATGCCAGATATGCTGCTCATTCATCCTATCATGTGACAACTGTAATATTTAGAGACACTCCCTGGTGTTGACTAGTACTTCCCCAATCCATCTGTAGTGCTGCATATGTGGGTTATAGGTGACCTCCCAGCTGAATGCGATATTAAGGGTGCACCTGGTATCTACCTTCGCTCTCGATGCCTGTTCCATGCTACAGACCATATTATACTATCAGCTGTCCTGTGATTACACACATGACAGGTATTCCTGGTGTGTAATGTGGCAATTCATGTCCATGTACTGCATGGTCCCAAAGGGAGGAACTGCTGTATGAACATCCCACAATGTCACGTGTGCATACATAGCTACCCACACATACACACACATGCACACACACACATCTTACATGCATCAACCTCCCTCCACTTCACCAGACTGACCCTACAGACAAACCAACTAACCACCAGGATGCACATACATACACACACACACACACACACACACACACACACACACACACACACACACACACACACACACACACACAAACACACACATACAGGTGAGGTTGCACAATGATAGTGCACTCAGTCCTCCTATTATCCATCTGTCAACATGCAGAACATATGGTACACAACAGCATGCATTTCAGCTATAGTCAATCTAGGCTAGCAACAGTATACATGTCTGTGATGCATGTGCTGTATCATTAGGTGATGCCCCTTCCCCTGGATACCACTGCACTCATGTACACAGTACTGCTGTACACCTGTTCTACACAATGCCATGTGCTGTGCACCACACCTCACAGGTGTACAGCCCATTGTGGAATGTGTAGTACTGTGTCAGTTATGTCAGCTTTAATGCTCACAGCCCCTATGTTTTTCAGCAGCACATACCTGGGATGATATGTGGACAGATGTCATTTGTGAATGCTTGATGCCTGATTTACAGCTCTCAACATCAGCGGACCATGTATGACCAATCCAATACTCTTACACTAACAACCATCAGATCATACCATGGCTATGGGTGGTGTACACACCCTTCCTGATATGATGCACCCATCCATGATCTGCATTGGGACCACATCACTGCATATCTTAAAAGTACATGTGCCTAATATGTGTCATATGTCCTGTACTTTCACACGCAGTGTCTACAGAATGTGTTAGCTGTGTGGATGTTGACCAAGATGCATACACTCCGTGTGGGCATATGTGTGCTATGATGGTTTGATGCACCTCTTGCTGTGTGTACCACAGCAGTCACTACTCCTGGTGAGGGTATAAGCATGGGCCATCTGCAATTGCCAGTGTATGTTCAGTCTGCCCTACACATGTCCCCCTACTCTGCATGATTGCAAGGTATACTCATGTGCACACCCCTTGGTGTTCACACATTGCCATCACTATTGCTGTAGGGTTACATCTCCCACAGGTATTGAGCCTGATTATGTGCAGATACTGCCATTCTTAACATCCTTAGGATCCCTGCTGCAGTGCACTGGTGTGTAATGATGACACCCCACCCTCCTTCAGACATTTTGCAGATGCATGACAAGTAAGCCCTACACATGTGTCACTTTGCAGTGTCCCATACACTGAAAACCACATGTTATAGCCTAGTCCCAGCTAATAATGTGGACTACTGTAATGCCTTATGCCATAGTGTATCTCTGCAGCAGTTACCTTTGTCCTACAGGTATATACACTGGTGTTGCACTGTATATGGGTGTTGTTCACACAGTCTGACATTAGGAGGGTATATGTAGGACCAGATTTCATGTAACTCTATTACACACCTATGGCATTCCTGCATGCTACATTACAGATTAACCTGAGTATCCTGCAAGGGGTGGGCTGTGGATCCCATGTGTCCATCATAATGGCATTACTTCCACCACCAGCTATTGGCTATGCAATATACATACTTCCCATTACACAACACACACTATGATGGCTTATAACTTGTCGGTCAGTGCTGATCTGCACAGTTGATGGGTATGGCCCACTACCCACAGGGACAGACACTATTGCCCATAGCAGTTGTTCAGTTGAACATCATTACAACAACACATGATGGCACATATAAATCATTCAACATCATCTATCTTATTATCATGGACCAAGTACTACATTCAATTGCATGCATACATACTTCACATACCTGTTGTGGGAATGATGTCTGTTCTGGATAGTTTGCTGGATGTAATTATATTTTTATTTATTTATTTTTTTGCTGTGGCTTTGGCTTTCACTTTCACTTCCACTTCCACTTTCACTTTCACTCTCTCTCTCTCTCTCTCTCTCTCTCTCTGTCGCTGTCCAGTAAATGAATTGAGCTGCCTTGAATATATTGCAGCACAGAGTCTGTAGGTGATGCACATGATCAAGTGATGGCCTCTGCACCAATCAGTGTCCTCCATTTGCTACCTGCATGCAGCTTGCTGTGTAGTACTTTCACTTACCACTGTCATGACAACCACCTACTATAAATCCCTATATCATGTAGGCATGGTCCCTTTACCTTTCCAGTGGGATGGACATCCTTCCTGTGTGTGGGCATCACTGTTACAGACAGCAGGTAGCAATACTTCTTACAGGGGAGCCTGCACACTCAGGCCAGCTACATATTCGTAGGAGGTTCCAGAATGACAGACAAAGCGTGAGTAGATTTGATGTATGATTTGTATAGCACTGGTGCTCAGGACTTGTGTTTACATACTAGTTTAACCTGGAATGCAGTCTTTCTGCATAGCTCTCAACTGTGGGCCTATCCTCTTGATGGCCAGAGGTGTGACTATTATGTTCTGTCTGTCCACCACACAGGTCTTGTGTCAGAGATTTCATTGGCAGTGTGTGTGTTGATTGCTATCAGTACATGGCTACATCCATTTCTGTTTCTAACATCATATTCCTGACTAAGGGTATGTTGCAGACTATCCTGCAGCACCAGTGACTTGCTTAGTGTATAACAACAGTTTTCCACATATGGGCCTGTGTTCCAGCCTCTGTTCTCCACCTACATGCCAGGCTTTGCACATATGACATGCTGTCAGTGGTTGTTTTGTAGTGGGCTATGAGTATGTCATGCTGCCATTTCTGCCATCAGTCCACTGCTGTTATGTCCTCCACACATACAGTGGGGTTGGAGCCATATATGTGTGGGCTTCAAGTATGCAATACATGTGTGCCCTTATGCACTCCAGAAGCCAGTGTTTGTAACAGTGGTATACGGCCCTGTATTATTGTGTCTAGGGGGGATGCACCATAACTAACCTAGGCTGTTACAACATGTGTGGGGTATCAGGGGGAAGCTGCCTTAAGGTATATGGATGTACATTACCATACAATACTCCTTGGGTAAATGCAGGCCTAATGCTTACTGCCATACAGACTGTTCTGTTTGTCAGCGTGCTTGTGATGGTGTCAGTTATGACTTGTTATATAACAGTTACATCCCATTGTGTCAGCTGAGGTCTTTAACACCTAGGGATTGTGTACAGAGTGTAGATAGAGGCTGCTGAACTATACATCTGCATTACTTACTGTTGATTGTTTGGTATCCTGTGGCCCAGTCTGTCATTATTATTGTATTACTTGAAAGCCTTGGCCTGGGCTGAAACATTTGTAAACCTTTTCAGACTACTGTACTAGTATAACTGTTTCACAGTTGCATTACTCTGTTTATATGGATGTCAGTGTCTAAACAGCTATATGACATGGCTAATACAACTGTAATAGTACACCAATAAAGCTTTCCCATGTATGCAAACCTGTGTGTGGTGTTATATCCTTTGACTTCTCTCTGGGTATCTGTTGCAGGCAACGATTGTCATTTGTATGGGTGACTCATACAGTGTCCATATGGTAAGGTGGTAACTGTAGGCATAGTGGCTGTTCCATATTGTGTGCACCTTCTACATATGTATCTTACTATATATATATATATATATATATATATATATATATATATATATATATATATATATATATATATATCTGCGTGTCTATATGTAGTTGCATATATATGTATATGTATATGTATCTCTCTCTATATATATATATATATATATATATATATATATATATATATATATATATATATATATATATATATATGTATCTGCATATATGTGTCTGTGTATATGTACCTTAGGGGTTCATAGGTTCATAGGTTCATACTAGGCTATCTGCCCGAGGGCATTTACAAGCCTAGCCCATCGTTTTGTGGCTTACGCCACCCCTTTAGTATGGGGAACTATACCCATTATTTTGCTGTGCCTCTGTCGAGCAGTGACACTGAGGTAATCCCTGGGGTATATCTGCGATCTCCCATCCATTGGTCAAGATTTCTTCCACATTGTACATTCCCTATGGGACCTGGACTGTACTGCATGATATGTTACTGATACAGGCCTGACATCATACAGGTAGGATGGAGTACTGTTAACATCTTGTGCCATGTCGTGTCAGGTCCTGGTTATGGGATCTGCAACAGTTGGTAGTGTATTGCAGGGCAGACGTGTTTGGCTGTGGGGGGGGGGGAATACCTATTCATACAAGACGTATGTTTGGGACCTCTCAACCCCAATAATGGTGCATGTGATCATATATGTTTTTGTTATGTTTCCATTTTTATCTACAGATGTATGTCCATATATACCTATATATATATATATATATATATATATATATATCTTTATATATATATATTTATATCTTTATATATATATCTTTATATATATATATATATATATATATATATATATATATATATATATATATATATATATATATATATATATATATATATATATATATATATATATATATATATATATATATATATATATATATATATATATATATATATATATATATATATATATATATATATATATATATATATATATATATATATATATATATATATATATATATATATATATATATATATATAGACATATATATCTATAGATGGATGCATATGTATGTATATATGTTTATATTTTTATATATATATATATATATATATATATATATATATATATGTGCGTGCGTGCGTGTGTGTGTGTGTGTGTGTGTGTGTGTGTGTGTGTGTGTGTGTGTGTGTGTGTGTGTGTGTGTGTGTGTATATATTTCTATAAACATATCTTTATCTACCTATATAGATATATCTATTTAGGTATTAATATATATATATATATATATATATATATATATATATATATATATATATTAGTGGTCAATCACTTCAACAATGGTGTGTAGGGTCTGGGGTTTGAGCCTTGCAGAGGCTATTTATTTTGTTGCTGGGCAGAACAGGGGCCGTTGGATACAGAGTGATTAAGGCACTTTTAAGCAGCTGCAAGCGAGTTTGTGCAGGTTTGTAATTACTGATAACTTTCAGTTACAGCTTTTAAATTGCTTAACCAGTGCAGGCATTGCTTACCCCATGCAAACAGGCTTAAAACCACTTACTGCTACTTAAAAGTGCTTACTCCCGCTTACCCTCTTGCTAATTTCTTTAAAAGAAAAGAAAAAAACGGTTGATAGGAAAGTGGTGAAAAAAGGGCACAAAGAAGTAAAGACAGTGCGCAATGTCCACTTATTGAAGAGACCAAGAGTATTTATATAAAAAGTTATGGGAATGTGCACCTCAATAAAAAGTTTAAGTGCCAGAGCAAAGGATTGCTTTACATAGCGATTTGTCAGCTATGTGAAAAATTTTACATAGGTAAAGCAATTAACAAATTATATAAACTTATATACCAGCATATATATGACATCAGAGAAGGTAATCCCAAGAATGCACTAGCCAAACATATTTTACAGCACCCATATCATTTTAAATTTTCAGCATTAGAACAAGTTCAGAGTGATGATACAAGGGGTGGGCCAGTTGAAGTAATCTTGGAATACAGAGAGTTTCTCTGGCAATTGAGGTGCAATGCATTAGATAACAACTATGGGTTGAATGAAACAATGTCCATTTCCAGTTACTTGAAACTTAAATCGGAGTTTCATTTTTGTTGATAAATACAAGGGTAGGTTCATCAATAATATGGTTTTGACTTTTAAAGTCTTTTTACCATCATGTTGCATTATATACATTATGGGGGATGTAATGGGTTACAACAAAACAAAATAAAATAAAAAAACACTCAGTGCATACATTGAATACAGTAGGTTGCCCATTCAGTTCAGCACGTAATTTTGTAAATGCACAGATATGTATTCAGCAAGTGTCTCTATTTGTACACATTTCCATGTTATAGGTGTTTAAACAATAGGTATAGTTTGTTATTTTATATTCTGAGAAGGTTGCAAAGATGATGTTGCATAATGGTTTAACATTTAAAGCCCAATCAAGGTGTTAAGTTTACCTAGTATTTTACTTCATTTTATTATCTTTTTGTATTTATGTTCTTAGGGTAATTTTCTGTATTTTTATGTTGTTCCAGTTATTTGAAACATGACATTGCATTCAAGTTTTTATTTTAACTATTTATTGTTATTTTAATTTTTGCACACATATTTAGTGGGGTAAGTCCCTTGACAACTTTAAATGTTTACGGTGTTTTACATAACAGGTATTATTTCACCTAGAGGACAAATTATTTATTGTTGTAATAGACCGTGCTGACAGGTTGCAGTACTAGATTCAGTGTACCTTTTTAATTAAACTCTAATGTAACTATGTCTGTGATTGGTTAGGAAGACCCGCTGGTTTTCAAACGTAGTCTTAAAAATGAGTGTTGTATTTTTCAGTTTTTTTTTTTGCTTCTGAAGAAGTTTGCATATTTTGGCAAACGAAAAGCGCTTCGAGTTTAAAGTTTACAGTTTAATAAATCCTTGGTGTTTCACTTAGCTGCTGTCATGACCATTTTTTGGATCTTACTTGTTATTTTACATTATTTATTTAAGATTTCATGGCTTACAAACCATTTTATGGTACATTTAGTCATGTTATTTATTTTTAATTGTATTGAGAAGTTTTAACCAATGTAATGATTGCTTAAGCATCATGTGTTTGTAACATTCTGCATTTAACAGGTAACAGGTACAAGCATGCAAAATCTGAAGGTAATGCTACTCAATGCTAGAAGTCTAAACCTCAAAATGCACTCTCGAGGCACTCCTAAAAATGGAGAACATCGATATCTGTGCAGTAACTGAGACCTGGTTCAAGGCTCCAGAGAGCACCCCTGCAATACCAGGCTACAACTCTTACCACACTTTTCGGCCACCAAACCAGGACCGAAACACTAAAGGTGGAGGAGTGTCAATATTCACCAAGGATATTCACTTCACCAGGCTAGTTGGCTAACACAATGTGTCTGAAATTCTCCAAGTGCAACTAACACTAGTTAAGACTGCAATCCAAATTGTAGCTTGGTACAGATCCCCCACCATACCCCAAGATTCTCACTACACCTTTCTAAACATACTGGAAAATATTAAGATAGAACCAAACACCCTAATACTGGGTGATTTTAACTACCCTGCCATTAACTGGGAAAACTACTCATGTCCCAACACCTTTGCGCAACGGTTCTTGGAATTCATAAATTCCAACGCCCTGGATCAACTAATCCATAGTCCCACCAGGGGCTCCAATATCCTAGACCTGGTCATTACCAGCATGGGAAATCAATGCTCCATACCTATGGTCACCCCCTCATTAGTCAGGTCTGACCATAAGCTAATCACCCTTAACATCCACATCCCACCCCAACCCCCAGTAAAGAAACCACCATAAAAAACTTCTCCAAAGCCAACTTCATGCTACTCAAGTCAGAAGTGACAAACTTCATGACACCCATGCAGATGGGAACTGAAAGTTCAACTGCTGAATCCTACACTAAGGCACTGTACGAGCACATCCACTCATGCATGAATCGTGCCATCCCAAATAGAACCAAAATGCTCTCATCCAAAAAAAGGAAGCCAATCTGGTGGTCTCCTGCCATAAACAAACTTTACAACAAAAGGAAGAAACTTTTGCAGAAAAGAGGAAAATCCCAGGATGCAAAAAACTCCCTTACTAGCCTCAGTAAGAAACTGAGATGCCTCATAAAATCCTCCAAAGTTAGTTATGAAAATAAAATTGCCAAAGATTCCAAAGACAACCACAAAGCATTCTATAACTATGTCAAGAATCTAAATGGCAATGCTCAGATCTGCTCTGAGCTAAAACAGAATGGCATTAAATATACTGATCCGAAGGATATTGCCAATATCCTGGCAGATCGATTCAGTGCCAACTTCACCCCCTCTCACCCCCTAAATGGCCCTTCTCAATACCGGAAGATTGCCAAATTCCAGTAATAACGGCCACACAGGTACAAAACGCACTCTCTAAAGCCAAGAATACAGCATCCATGGGACCAGATGACATCCCGGCTGTGTACTACATGAACTACAATATGAACTGGCACCTCACCTAAGTGCCATGTTTAATCATAGCCTCACCTCAGGTTTCGTGCCCACTGAGTGGCGCAGAGCTACAGTTATCCCAATCCACAAGGGGATCCACCTTGGATCCCGGAAACTACCGTCCCATCAGTCTGACAAGCCTTATCTGCAAGGCCATGGAGCGTATTATCATGGAACTTATAAACAAAGACATTGGCAACCTTCAAACACTGGACCCCACCCAGTTTGGGTTTGTGAAGGGCCGATCTTGTCTCCTGAACCTTATTGACTTCTTTGAATCAGTCTCCAGAGCCATGGACAAGGGTAAGGTGGTTCACACAGCCTATCTAGACCTTGCCAAGGCCTTTGACACCATCCCTCACTCTGGAATCATAGATAAACTTACTAAGTTGGGCATTAATCCCTATGTCACCCAATGGGTTGCTAAATGGCTTACTGATAGAACCCACACTGTAAAAGTAGCCGACTCCAAATCCAGCTCCAGACAAGTGACAAGTGGAGTACCTCAGGGTTCAGTCCTGGGGCTGCTCTTATTTGGCATCTACGTCTCTGAAGTACAGGTCAACACTAAGGGACTCTGGCTAAAAAAGTTTGCAGATGACTGCAAACTGGGAGCCATTATTGAATCCCCAAATGATGTGGATACTCTACAAAAGGGCCTTACAGAAACAGATGCTTGGTGCCAGAGCCATGGGCTCAAGCTCAATGCCAAGAAATGTATTGTTATCCCCTTTGGGAAAAAACATGTATCCATGAATTACCATATAGGTGGCAGTACACTAAACACAGAAAGTGTGATAAGAGACTTAGGGACACAGGTGGACAGTGGTCTCACTTTCGATAACCACATCGCCACAACAGTCAGGAAATCCTTCTATGTGGCACACCTCATCATGAAGGGCTTTTCATCCAGAAAAAAGGAGGTCATTGTCCCACTGTACCCATCCCTCATTAGACCCATTATAGAATACAACGCCCCATTTGGTATGTACCTCTCAAGACATCTGCAACAACTGGAAAGGCCTCAGAAATACCTCACTAAAAGAATCACAGGCCTAAAGCAGATGCCCTATGCTGACCGCCTTAAAAAACTCCAGCTATACTCTGTCGCATATCGTCTACTCAGAGGCGATCTCTGCTTAACATACAAGGCCATGTCAAACCCAAAGCTGTTGGACATGCTACACTTAAAGAAATCCCAATCCCTCAGAGCTACACGCTCCAGGGATCTAAACCTTGTCATCACAATAAACAAAACATGCTGGAGGGATAGGTTCCTGACCCAGAGACTCCCCAGACTCTGGAATAGATTGCTCATACATGTCAAGCAGAGTGCCTCTTTGGACCTCTTCAAGAGGAACCTTGACGATTGGATGGGAGAAAGAAAATTCACCCCAGGGATCACGTCAGTCGCCCTGCTAGACAGGGATTCAGGAAAGTAAATAATGTGGGAAGAAATAGCCAGGGAATTGTTATGGCTAGGCTTGTATAGGCCCTGGGCTGATAGCCTAGTACCAACCTATGAACCTATGAACCGGCCAGGAATTGTGTGTGACTTTGTTAATTTATTCTGAAGAAGTCTAGTGGTGAATGCCTGATGAAAGTGCTCAATTTATTAAAGTATTTGCTCAGTGGTATCTCATGGTCCTCTACTTTATTAGTTTGGATTGTCTGAGTTGGAGTTTTACAGTAGGGAAAATAGCTAGGGATGTGCAGGATGGGTGTAGGGAAGGTCCATGGCTGCCCATTTCTTCTATAGCAACAACTGTGCAGATACACTGAATTTGTACGTAGATTTGGACACTCAACCCTCTGTGAGAGGGGTGAGGACAACAATAATATGTTGTGATGCCAATTAGACCAGATTACATGTGTCCAGTGGACATGTGTGCGAAATGGACAGCTATGTATGGGGCGAGATTTTTTGGGGGGAACAGATTGCCCTTTTTTCAGGTGAGAGTGGGATGTTGGAGGGATAGTAGGTATATTTGGGGAAGTAAGTTGGGTAGGTTAACAGACAAGACAAACAAGATGCATACAGGGGTGGTATATGACACATGTGGAGGGTAAACACCTTGATGGGAAGGGGTGATGAGAAATCGGAAGCCTATGAACCCCCTTGTGGAAACAGTGAGACTGAGATCCCCACCCATGGGCAGTCACCACTGCACCTTCACAGCCCCGAAGGTGGCTGTACTGGGGGCTGAGTCGCAGAGCCAGGCCAACCCTCTAGTTGTAACACACAGCCCTCGAGCTGGCGTAGCAGATCTCTGACCTCCCTGCAGAGCTCGCTATGCACCATGACCCGGACCTGGCGATGGGTGACAGGATCCTGACCACGTCTACTCCCAGGGTGGACAAGCCCCATCCCCTGAGGTAGTTTCACCCAAAGGTGGTCCAGGACCAATGGATGCGGAGATCCCGGGTTGGGCCCCAGACATGCTGGTGCCCGGTGCCATGGCCAGCTGAGGTGGGACAGGTGGGTTCGCTGAGACTGGCCTTCCCAAACTTGCTATAGTGTTTAGATTTTATCATCATATGTGGGTTAGTAATAGTCAACACATTCCAGGGTTAGGTATAACAGCATGCATAGATATTCCCATTAACCCAGACACCAGATACGGAACAGTTGCATAGCAAATGGAACACATGCATATATATGGGACCACAGTGGTAATAACAACAGCATGCAGCTACATTGATGGCACCATGCCACCAATGTTGGAATAATTCAATATAGCACATGCATGGAAGCAAATTTAAATATATATCAACCAATAGGACATAATCAGAAGAGTGGCATCATTACATACCGGTTGAGGTGGTTATGTAGTTTACTGTTGGAGATATGGTGGGGGGAGAGAAAGATGTCAGTTTACAACTAGAATATTCCTGTAGTCCACATTACTTTCCTAGTCAATGGTGTTATCTGTACCTTACATGCATTACTACACTACCCTATAGCCTTAGTCTGGACAGTGATATGGCTGTCATCATCATTATACATGAACTGGTTTTACCTGCAGTATATGCCTCTTACCTGGTATACCTGTGGAGGGAATGTCTGTTAACACTAACTATTTCTACACATACTCCCAGATTCCGGGTTGATGTTGTGCACATAGCTATCCAACTCTTTCTGCACAGACTCTGGCCATGTCTTGACCACATGCAGGTGTACTGGGACATATCTAGATTAGTGACTTACCACTCACATATACATGCTTTCCTACACAGTTATATTATGTACCACAGTGTGGGTGACAATGATCAATGATACTTTATTATTCAGAGCAACTGCAGCACTCACAATTCCATACAATACCAGTGTAAACAGTACCAGTACAGGATATCAAGGTTTTCATTTCTCAGCACAGTGTTCATATCCAACGTACCTGTGGGAGCAATGTTTGTTAGCACTACTTGAATGTTGCCACACAACGTTCCAGATTACACATTAATATTATACACATACATCTCACTCTGTTACTGTACACACTCTGGTCACAGCGTTGCAATATGGGGGTGTAGATAGGACATACTTGGCTTATTACTCTCATAACAGTTTCGGGAGTTGCTAGAGTGATAGGTTTGTTCTCAAAGATGTGTGACAATCAGTTGTATTCCCTGTTTGCTGCCAAAACATCTGGGATCATCCCACAGACTTCCCAGGGGGACAGGGTGACAGGCAGCAGATATGGGCCCATATACTGGACATTCTGGTCTTATCTGCACAGTTGTGGGATATGATTCTGTATGCAACCTACTTACACTCCTAGGATTCAGACCATGGTTGTGTCTGCTACAACTTAAACACTGTCCATCAGAGTTGTGTGCACTATATAGATATTGCTGTATATCTCCTATCTGCTTTCTGTCTTATAATTCTCCTGTGGTTTTGCATTCTGACCTTGTATTACAACAATCTTATGCAGGATTTCCTAGACAGTTATATTTTGTAGGACAGTGTAGGCAACAGTGATGAGTAATACCTTATTATTCAGAGCAACTGCATCAGTCACAATGCCATACAATACCAAAGTAAACAGTTCCAGTACAGGGTATCATTCTTGTATTTCTTGGCACAGTGTTGGTATCTGATGGACCTGTGAGAGAAATGTTTGTTAGCACTACCTGAATGCTGCCATACACAGTGCCAGATTCCACATTACTATTATGCCTATATATCTCACTCTGTTACTGTACACACTCAGGCCACAGCTTGGCAACATGGGGGTGAAAATGGGACATTCTTGGCTTCTTAATCTCATAAGGTTTTGGGGAGTTGCTAGTATGCCAGCTTTGTTCTCATAGATGTGTGTCAACCAGTTGTATTTCCTGTTTGCTGCTTATACATCTGGGATCATCCTACTGATTTCCCAGGGGGTCAGGTTGACAGGCAACAGATATGGGCCACTTTACTGGACATTCTGGATATATCTGTACAGTTGTGGGGTATGATTCTGTATGCAGACTACTACCACTGCCAGGATTCGAACCATGGCTGTGTGTGTGCTAAAAATACAACAGCTAACATCTCAGTTGCAAGTGCTATTCGGGTTTTGTTGTCTGCCTTTTCCCTGTTTTCTATCTATGTGTCTCTCAGTTGTACTAAATGGCCTCTGGGGATTACAGCAGTTATATACAGGCATTCCTACACATTCTATTTATGGTGGTCAGTGTGGGTAACAGTGCTTAATACAACAGTACTATTACATGATTGCAAATCTACTTTACCATATGATACCAGAGTATACACATGCAGTCCAGCAGTTCGACCTTTATTGTCGGCTATTATACTTTTACTTACATACAAACTATATGAGACTCTTCCTGCCATATTCTCTGGTGTATGCAGTACTTGCCTTAAACAATACAGGTTTTATAGAGGCAATTAATGTACTAATAGTTTTAGATTTATTTCCTGTAACAGTACATGCAAGAGTATTACTGACCTGCCTCACGTCGCAACCTCTCCAGGTGACTTCCATGGGCCTCCTGATTCGCGGCCTGCTCACTTGCAGCTGTGGAGGATACAAGAGGAATATTTAGACATACCTATCCATAATATACATGAGCTGGCTATTATTACACACATACTGGTGTGATACTTACACACAGCTGGGACATCCCCTGCCATTCTAGCCTCTTGGATCCACTGCTCCAAGAGGCCCCCATTATGCCGCTTCAGGTCGGCATAGTGATACCTGACCTGCTCATCAGTTTGGGGTATGCCAGTGGCACTGGTGAGGTCATGGACGAGATGGTCCCAGGCTTCTGCCTTATATTGGGAACCCTGGTACTGGTCCTGCAGCAGTCTCTGCTCATAGTCTTTGACAAGGAGTCCTGCCATGACTCTGGATTCCTGGATGCACCAGTGTTGCGCCCACAAGCACACTCCCTCTTCCCTTCCTGACATGGTGCCTGCAAGGAGAAGCTACAAGCAGTTATGAGATGTATTCCCACTTGTTAGGTTTAAGTAGGGCCAATTTCCCACACTTTACAATAATTGGCCAGTTTTGAAAAGGCTAGGCTATGGGCAAACCTGCTTACCTAAGTTTGGCATTGTTTAGAGGGGTATACCACTGGGTACAATATGTTAGCTCGCCTACACATTGTTTACACCTCCGAAGCAGACCTGTGCAATGCTTAGCATTGCTTAATTTAGACCTTGCATTATATTTTCATTTTGGCATTGATTTCTTATTCATTACATCTTCTATATCTGCCTGGTATCCATGATTCATGTGTATGTACACTGTATGGGGTCCTTGTGTTTTATTGGGGACTTCAACACTTTATTACAATTACACCTCACTTCTGGGTTTACTGCTGTACTCCAGTTCACATATTTATGTTATGTAGTGGGTTATGGAACATATGTCTGTATACTGATTCTTTTAACAGGTTCAGTTTGATTTTACTATGGTGAGGACTTGTTTGGTGATACCTCATTCTTCAGTACTGCTGTGATGGCTTGGTGGTTAACTACTGTGACTATAGTTAACTACTGTGACTATAGTGTATAGGGTCCTGGGTTAAAGACCTACATGACTGTTTATTTTGTTGCTGGGCAGAACAAGGGCTATTGGATACAGAGTGATTAAGACACTTTTGAGCAGTTGTAAGTTGGTTTGCGCAGGTTTGCATGAGGGTAAGCAATGCTAACCTCTGGTTACATATGCTTACAGAGCATTAGCTTCAAAATTGCTTAACCTGTGTGCAAATTGCTTACCCCCACGCAAATGGGCTTAAACTTACTCACTAGTGCTTAAATATGCTTACTACTGCTTATTGGTGCTTACACTTGCTTACTACTGCTTAATCCTACTTACAATTACACTGATTTGGGCAGTTATATCTCATGGTTCTTGGGAAGGTGGAGGATTTGTAAGCTGTATGAAGTTGTCATTCATTACACATTTTACCTTCCATTTGTATTCATGTTTCCTGTGTACATATACTGTATGGGGCACATGTGCTTATCTGGGGACTTTGCAACATTATGACACTGACACCTCACATGTGCATTTAATGCAGTACTCCAGTTCACAAATATATGTATTTAGTGGATTATGCAACAGAAAAATTGGTCATAACATGATTTGCCATGGAAAATGGAATGTGCTGCAGTGGGACTCGAACTAAAAATGCCAGCTCGTAAGACGAATGCTCTGCCCACTGCACTATTGCTATACTGCTTCATTTGCATATATCTTCATTATTATCCTCTTTAGCCATTTAAGCTGCATTAACCATAGCTAAATGATGGGCATACTCGCACACCTACTGTTTGCTTTAATCAGATTTTTAATAAAAAAAGGGTTTGTTAATTTTATTTGCATTTACTTTGTACAATAGTACACATGGAGGAATGTTGCTGGGGTTATGCAGATACCTATGAGCGGTCTCACTTATTTCTTTGGCCTTTCTGCTGTTCTTCATTGCAGGGGCATCTATATTCTGAGAGCTCTGCTCTCAGACATGCCCCCTGCACTCTCACATGCTCCGTGTAAGATTAGGAGCTTAGGCAGCGTGCCTTCATTTATATGCATGGCGTGCTGCAGTCCTGATCCTAAACGGCCACTTCCATGCAGGACTACGCTAGTCCTACATGGAAGAATACTAAATCCAATGGAATGTGTTTTGCAGTTAGATTCTGAACTTCCTTGTATTTTTGGAAGTCGGCAGGAGATTTGGTCTTGGTCCGGAGTTTCCATGCATTATCTCTGTTATGTAGTAGAGACCATGTAGGGTTACTGAGCCATGGAGAGCATCAAGCTTTGACTCTGACAGTTCTGGTTGGGCAAGAGAGTTAAGTGTGTTAAGGAAGATAGAATTGAATTGATGTACAGTTTCATCTAGAGGTAAGATTGATAGAAAGGACCAGTCTATGGCTAGGAGGGAGTTGTTAAAGGTGTCAGCATCAAAGTTAGTAAGATTTCATAATTCTTTAAATTTATGAGAATGAGAATGTTGGAGGGAGAATCTTTGGATATGTATTGGGCTGTGGTCACATATGGAGTCAGGTAGAGATTCAGGGTGGTGATGGAGGTGAGGATTAGAGACAATAATCCAGTTGATGATGGAGAAAGTATTAATGGGCTTATGATGAAAAGTGGGAGAAGAGATAAGCTGGGTGTATCCATATAGGTTTATGCTGGTGGTAGGAGAGTTAAAGCAGAAGGTTAGCCAAATGATTTTGACATTGCCAAGTATTATAGTCTCATTGGTGCATATAGTCAGACATCTAGTCGAGAATCTTTTCTAATAAGGTATGCGGTCTCCTGGAGGTATGTTGATGGCAACTATTGTTAGGGTTTTGTGGTTGTTGAGTTTGTAATCTGCCATAATGAGTTTAGCTGGGTGAAAAGAGAGAGGAGAGTTGGATGGGGAGGCTAAGGTTAGGAGGTCTGAGTATGCAATGGCAACATCGCCACCTTTTTTATGTGTTCTGTTGTGGTGTATAGTGCTGTAACCTGGAGAAAGAAATTCAATGTCAGTGTTGTGTGGTTTTTAGCCATGCTTCAGAGAGTGTAACTATGTTAGGGGAATATTGGTCTATCCAAGAGTGGAATTCAGTTGTCTTATTGAGGATACTATGAATGTTGATGGAGTAAAAGGATAGATGTTTGGGATTAAGATTAGGTGTATGCAGAGGGGTTTGATAGATTGAGGTAGGAGTTGAAGGTTTAATGTAGGTGTCAGTGTTGGGGTGAATGCTGCCAGAGAGTTGGAGGGAGTTAAAAGGGTGAAGGAGATGTGTGATCATGGGGTAGAGAGAGAGAAATTTTTGTTTGGTTTTGTAAAGTGAAGAGATCATGGGAGGTAATTTAATTTTGGGGAGAGCAATTTCGGTACAGGAGAAGAGTGAAGGTGAAATGGAAGAGGAGTAGTGGGCATAAGAGTGTGTAGTACAGTGAGCTGAGATAGAAATATAGGGTTGTAGGATAAGCTGAGTGTGATATGAGGTGGAAAGGAGTAGTAGAGAGATGAAGCAAGTAATAGGGGAAGAGAGGATGAGAAAAGAGAAAGGAGCATATTAGAGGTCAAAGAGAGAATATTACAAGAGAGAGTGGTAAGACTGTGATTTAGGGATGGTATGTGTGAGTGGAAAAAATATTGGAAAAGGGAGGGGAGTAGTGGGTGGGGGTGGGTGGAGTGAAATGTAACATGTAGAGATGTAGGAGGGGGTTGAATGGGAAGATTGGGCCGAATTGGTTATGGAAGACAGGAAGTTAGATTTCAGAGAGGGTGGAGTTGTGATGGCTAGGTATAAAGAAAATGGAATTGGGGTGGGTGAGAATGGGGGTAGGGTAGGGAAGAACAGTGGGCTTGAGCATAGCAAGGGTGAAACAAAGCAGGAAGAAACTAGGCCATGGCAGCAATGTAGCAGAAACAATCAGTGAGATGTTAAAGACATTTTCACTTGTGAACTGTCATAAAGCAAAAACTATGGGAGACAGAAAGCAGGAGGATCCATGCAGGTAACCATTGAGGTACAAAGTGGAGTGTTTTTAGATTTGACAAAAACCCAAAAATAGTGCAGGAATTAACTAGCTAAAATCTCGACAGAACAGTGTTGGCAGAATACTAAATAGTTACACTGAAGGTCAGTTTCAGTGAAGATCAATAGGAAGACAGTAACAGACAACTAGAGGGGAAGAGGGGTAGTCCCTGAAATAAAATGAATGTCCCAGTGATTTACAAAATAGTTACTTTTGGGTGGCATGCAAAGGCAGAACATTCAATAAGATTAATAATATACATTTACAGGCAGAAAATTACTTAGTCCCAGATGTTGCCCCAAATCGGTGATTTCCTGAGTTTAATTTGGGCAGAGTTTTTTTCCAGGGAAGATAGAGGTCTGGATGAGGCTTTAACAGTAAAATCTAGGAGAAGAAAATTGTAATAAGATAAGAATAAATCAATAATAGTCCATTTTGCAGTATTTCAAAAATGGTTACCACTAGGAAAGAGGAGATAGGGAGAGATGTATTAGATAGGTATGTTAAGAAATAGTGCTAGGGGATGCAGGTAGAAGATCTTATTAATATGTTATATTGTTTGTTAAGAAAGGCTATAAGCAGTTAACTGAATGAGAGAACAGAATGGATATAGTCAGCGTAGAGACAGGAGAGGTATGTTCATGCTTGGAAAAAGGAATACAGCCTATATATTGAAACTGTAGGATATGGTAACATTCAAGTGTGATTAGGAGAGTGTAAGCACACCATCTGTAGAATGCAGTCAATGTACTTAACCTAGCAGCTAGAAAAACAGGAAACTATTCTCAATATAACTAGAAAAACATCAGTCAAATACAGTGCAAAACAATACAAACATTTAGATACTGGTAGTTATTTATAATAAAATGGCAAACACATTGTAAATGACAGTTGTAGCCAATTCATACATAACCAGTAAAACATGAAGTCATATACAGTGCACAACAATACAATTAGCTATAAAATAGTTATTTACAATAAAATGGCAAAGTCTTTGTAAACAACAGCTAGAGAAAACTCATATACTGATCATAGTACAGACAATGTTAACAGCAGGGGTATATGCAGCTACACAAGCATGTTCCAGATAATTTCATTTTTAGGTAGAGGAGATTGTACTAATGAATATTGCTAAGCAAAGCAAACAAATACCTTCTTAGTTAAAAACACAAAGGTAAGTATTAATCAGAACACCATAATTATCTTTTGGACATCACTGTAATTCCTGCCAAGCAGTACATGAAATATAATTGAACGAGAAGAAAAAGATGGTGTGGAATGCCACTAAGGTAGTTAAATGCCACATAGGTTCATAGGAGGCAGAAGTAATCATAGAATATTGTTATAGACTCCCACCTATCAGGGATGCTCAAACGAGTTTGAAATGCTAAACCTAGGCCGTGGCAGTAATGCAGCAGAAACAATCAGTGAGATGTTATAGACGTTTTCACTTGCAAACTGTAACAAAGCAAAAACTATTGGGAGACAAACAGCAGGAGGCTCCATGCAGGTAACCAGTGAAATACAAAGTGTAATGCTTTTAGGTTTGACAAAAAGCCAGAAATAGTGGAGGAATTAACTAGCTAAAATCTCAACAGGCAAGTGCTGGCAAAATACCATATAGTTAATTGAAGGTCAGTTTCAGTGAAGATCAATAGGCAGACAGTAATAGAAAACTACATGGAAGAGGAGTAGTTCCTGAAAAAAATGAATGTCCCAGTGATGTACAGAATAGTTAGAGGTGGCATGCAAAGTCAGAACAATCAATAAGATTAATAATATGCATTTACAGGTAGAAAATTGCTTAGCCCGATGCAGCCGCAAATCAGTGATTTCCTGAATTTACTTTGGCCAGTGTTTTTTTCCGGGGAAAATAGAGGTCTGAATGAGGCTTTAACAGTAAAATAGGCAGGCAACTGCTTAGCCCAGATGTTGCCACAAATTGGTGATTTCCTGAGTTTGATTTGGGCTGTTTCTTTCCAGGGAATATAGAAGTCTGGTGGGGGCTTTAACAGTAAAATAGGCAGACAATTGCTTTACCCTGATGTTGGTGCACATTTTCGATTTTCTGAGTTTAATTTGGGCAGAGTTTTCTTTCCAGGGAAGATATAGGTACAGATGAGGCTTTAACAGTAAAATCGTCTTAGTTAAAAACACAAAGGTAAGTACTAACCAGAACACCATAATTAATTTTGCACATCATCTTGATTCCTGCCAATCCCTACATGAACTATACTAGAACTAGAAGAAAGAGAAAATAAAACATCATTTTATTTCACCAAAGTGACATTTCTCTTACTGCCCATATGGTGATGTTTAAATATTCTTATGGGCAGAATAGCATTATTGAGTGAATTTTGCACCTAGGCATCTTATTAATATTCCATGACTATTTTATTGCAAACTGTCTTAGGGGATTTGACATATGGCCTTTTACATATGGCTAGCAAATTTAGATTTTCAAAGGACTTTTGTTATCATGACTTGATGTTGCCTTTAGCTTCTACTTAGAATATCTGACTTCTGCTCAAATGACCAGGTGAAACTATTGTCCAGAACATATGTGCAATATGTCATCAGCAGTCCAGAAGTAACAAAGAAAATATTTTGGCACATTTAGCAAAGTTTCTGTTGCTGCATATAAATGTCATGCCTTTATACTCTAGGTTGAGTATGGCAGTATGCTGCCATTGTAAATCAGAATGCAGATGTAGGGAAATGTTACCCCAATAGCTTATTATAATTTCCTGAAATTTATACTGTGAACTTCCTTATGGAAACTGGAATAAGGCCTCTTGTATACAGCTGTCAAACCCAGTGTTTCAAAAGGTGTTTGTCACCACAATCTTGCCATACACCCATTTCCTCCTGGAGGTTATTTGATCTCTGTTCACAGACTTGGGTGAAACTAAAGCCTGGAATATATGTGCACTAAGTTCCTATTACATTAGAAGGAAAAATTAATTTTCATTTTACCAGGCAAGGAAAATTTTCTGTTAATATACATAGGGTGTTGCCTAATTCTGTATATTTACATGCCATGTAAATCAGAGACGAGATACAGTGAATCTTTAAGACTGAATAGCATTAATGTGTGTGTTTCCCACCCAGTTATCATACTAGAGTTACCACAAAGACAAAAACGGAAAAAACTGCTCAAATATAGTAAACCAGCAAATCCCAAAAAAGCAGTCTAAAGAGGCAAAAGTACTAAAATTGTGTATTTCAGTATGCACTTTATTCCAAGGTTTACTTTTCAGCCCACAGTTCCAAATACACGAACAAACGTAACTTTACAGTCCATACAACACCAGAATATATACAGTCCACAGTTCCAATAAGCACAAACACAGATGACTTTTCAGCCCACAAATTCACTAGAACATAAACGCAATTCACTGCTACAATGCGTTTTCGTCTGCGATGACTTCCTCAGATGGAGATGCATACCCGTATAATACCCAGCTTTTTATACTTATTCTAATCAATCAACACCTTCAATGAAACAATTAAATAATTACATTAACTCCATTTTTAAAAGCATCCTAAACATTTACAATAAAAAAACATTCAACATACTTATTTCAACATTAATACTATACAATATCTTATAAAATAATAATATTACCTTAAAAAACTTTATATATTCCATCAAAATACATCATTAAAAATCCTTTCATATCTTAATAAAATTCAACACATAAATAACGCCATCTATTGTCAAAATTTAGTTTCACAAGAACAATCCTTCTACTACTATGTATAAAAGCATTTAAACTAAATATTTCATATGAACCATTATAATGTCAAGAAATGCAATAAATACTAATATAATACATCTAAAACATATATTTTATAACTTCATTGCATTCTATGATGTAATATACCTCGCTAGACTTACAGTTTAGCTGATCTTAACTTTAAAACGGGAAGCAGGGAAATTGCATCATTGAGACCTGGAAACTTATTTGCTTCTAGTGAAAGTTGTCATAATAGTTCTTTGTACTCAATGGTGGTCTCCCATGGCCCACCCCTCACATCTTTATCCACTACTTCTAGTACAAAAAAACTAAATTTGGCTTCCTGACAGTTTAAAATGTGCCTATAGAAGGCATTACCAATACATTTTGTCCTTATTTCATAATAATGCTCATAAATTCTATTTTTTAATTTTCTTTCAGATTTCCCAACATAAAATGCATCACATTGATTGCACATCCCTAAATAAACTATTCCACATGTTTCACAGTTGGCAAAGAATTTACTTTCTATCACCTTGTCTCTGCTTACTACATAAACAGTATCTCTTCCATAAATATAAAGGCATTGGTAACACCTACCACATTTAAACGTTCCTACTTTCTGTCCCCTGCCCTTTTTTATTTCTTTTTTACCTTCCAACTTATTTTTTAAGCTTCTACCTTTTCGATATGTGCATTTTAGTGGTTCATTGAAAATCACCTTAAGGTCAGATATTTCACCAAACCTCCTCCATTCTTCTTCTAATATTTTTTTAATCTTAACTGCATCATTATCATAATCCACTATAACGTTGTTCACCCCTTCAAAATTATCCCTCTTCTGTGTTATCCCCCCTAAATCACTTTTAACACCTATAATGGATTTAAATTTATCTAGTCTACCTCTCCTAACTTCATCTTCCATCCTTTCAATAAGATCAGTGGGATAGCCTCTTTCTTTAAACATACATTTTAACTTCATACATTCCTCATTAAAATCACTCTCCTTTGATGTCATACGGCTTCCTCTTACATATTGCCCTTTGAAAATATTATTTTTCTGATGGTAAGGGTGGGCACTATCGAAGGCCAGAAATGAATTGGGAAAAGTTTATTTTCTGAATATCTTTGAATAAAAACCTTTCTCTTCCTTACCTATAGTAATATCCAAATATTTTAAAAGGTTCTTATCCATCTGATATGTAAACTTCAAAAATTCAATAGAACCTGATATATATTCGAAAAAGGTTACAAAGTCTTCCTCTGAACCAACCCATAAAAAGCACGTCATCTAAAAAGCGCTTATAGAATTTCCAATATTTTACATATTTTGAATTCAAAATATACCTATCTTCCCATATTGTTAAGACTATATTGGCATATGTAGGGACACACCTTGCACCCATTGCGACACCTTGTATTTGTTTAAAAAAAATCCCCTTCATAATGAATATTATTTAATACTAATTCCATTAAGGTCAAAATAATATAAAAATCATTGTTACTAAACTTCCCATACTTTATTAACACTTCCTCAAATAACTTAAGACCTTGTTCATGGGGTATTGATAAAAACAAATCAACTATATCGATGGTAATGAAAATAATGTTCTCGTCAAAAATATCTTGTGTAAGATTTCACAATAAATCCCAAGAGTCTTTCACAATACCTTGCTCACTTAATGATAAAGCCTTTAATTTAACATCCAGCCATCTAGCTAGAGGTGCTGTGACCGAGCCTTCAGAAGCAACACTAGGTCTCATTGGAGGATTTTCTACATTTTTGTGGACCTTTGGTAACCCAAAAATAGTAGGAACTTTCGGTTTTTCCACATATAAATATTTAAATGTATCTATATCACTTGAACCTTCCAACAACATATCATTTAAAACCAAGTATATTTTCCTGTTCCCTATATTAATTTCATTAATTGAGGCTCTGACATACTTATCATTATTGTCAAGAATTTCCATCATTTTTGCCTCATAGATTATATGGTCCAAAATAATGGAACCACCCCCTTATCAAGTCTCAATATTTTCAAATTAGTATCATCCCTTAAATTCCTTAATATACTATTCTCTTCTTTAGTTAAATTGTAACTAATTTTATTCTTACAAATTTCAGACCTTAATTTATTTTCCATGAGGACCTCAAAATTTTTCAGTTGGGGATGAAGGGGTGGGTTGAACATACTTCTCTTCCTTAACATCTGAGTATTCTGAGTGGCATTCTGCCCTTGAAATAAAATTTCCAGATTTTTCTTTCTTAAAAACAACTTCAAATCTATAAGCACCTTATTCATATCCGCTTTTCTGTTAGGAACAAATTTAAAACCTTTAGATAACAAAGAGAAGTGTCCTTTTTCCAACTCCTTATTGCTATAATTGTATATAGTGTGACCTTTATATTTGTTAACACACCCTTGCGACAGTATGCTATCCACCCTATATACTGTCCCTGTATTGTCAATTTCTACCCCTCCCACTGCTGAAATTGGTTGCTGTTGTTCCTTCTGTTGCCCCTTACATTCATGTACCCCCCATAATTGTAGTTTTTTTGATCCTGATAATTTTTTATTCCTTCCGATCTCCTTAATGGGGGATATTCGGACAGGTCGTTCAAGTCACCTATCTCTTCTCTTTCATATATATTGTTGACCAAAGGTTCATTCTGTCCCTTACCATAACTAAACTCCCCTCCATTCCCATAAGAAAAATATCTAGGCTTGGGATAACTAACTTTGTCCTTATATTCTCTAATGTCCCTTTCTAATTTCTTGCTCTTTCTAAAATATGCAGTTTCAATATTTTTTTCTATCTTATATAATATATCTTAATATTGTCTTTGACCTTGTTCAACAGAAAATAATAAGTCATCAGCTAATTTCTGATTTGTGGCCTCAATGTTTTTGTATAAAGTTTCTATTTCCCTCTCATTCTCCCTTATAATCGCTTTCAGAATTTCAAAACCACAATTATCAAATATTTCCAATAATTCAAAATAAAACACACTGCCCTCCCTGACTTTATTAGGGTATTTAAAAACCCTTAAACCCTTGGGGACAATTTTAAGATGTAAACATTCCTTCAGGTATGCATTCTCCATTTCTATATTTTTATATTTAAAAAACAAATGATCAAACTTTTTAATATTATATTCATACTTTAACTCAAAATCATATTCAACCTTATCATAGGTTGACTTTTCAGCCCACAGTTCCAAATACACGAACAAATATAACTTTACAGTCCATACATCACCGGAATATATACAGTCCACAGTTCTGATAAGCACAAACACAGATGACTTTTCAGCCCACAAATTCACTAGAACATAAACGCAATTCACTGCTACAATGCGTTTTAGCTCATGATGACTTCCTCAGATGGAGATGCATACCCGTATAATACCCAGCTTTTTATACTTATTCTAATCAATCAACACCTTCAATGAAACAATTAAATAATTAAATTAACTCCATTTTTAAAACATCCTAAACATTTACAATAAAAAACATTCAACATACTTATTTCAAAATTAATACTATACAATATCTTATAAAATAATATTACCTTAAAAAACTTTATATATTCCATCAAAATACATCATTAAAAATCCTTTCATATCTTAATAAAATTCAACACATAAATAACGCCATCTATTGTCAAAATTTAATTTCACAAGAACAATCCTTCTACTACTATGTATAAAAGCATTTAAACTAAATATTTCATATGAACCATTATAATGTCAAGAAATGCAATAAATACTAATATAATACATCTAAAACATATATTTTATAACTTCATTGCATTCTATGATGTAATATACCTCACTAGACTTACAGTTTAGCTGATCTTAACTTTAAAACGGGAAGCAGGGAAATTGCATCATTGAGACCTGGAAACTTATTTGCTTCTAGTGAAAGTTGCCATAATAGTTCCTTGTACTCAATGGTGGTCTCCCATGGTCCACCCCTCACATCTTTATCCACTACTTCTAGTACAAAAAAACTAAATTTGGCTTCCCAACAGTTTAAAATGTGCCTATAGAAGGCATTACCAATACATTTTGTCCTTATTTCATAATAATGCTCATAAATTCTATTTTTTAATTTTCTTTCAGATTTCCCTACATAAAATGCATCACATTGATTGCACATCCCTAAATAAACTATTCCACATGTTTCACAGTTGGCAAAGAATTTACTTTCTATCACCTTGTCTCTGCTTACTACATAAACAGTATCTCTTCCATAAATATAAGGGCATTGGGAACACCTACCACATTTAAACGTTCCTACTTTCTGTCCCCTGCCCTTTTTTATTTCTTTTTTACTTTCCAACATATTTTTTAAGCTTCTACCTTTTCGATATGTGCATTTTAATGGTTCATCGAAAATCACCTTAAGGTCAGATATTTCACCAAACCTCCTCCATTCTTCTTCTAATATTTTTTTAATCTTAACTGCATCATTATTATAATCCACTACAAAGTTATTCACCCCTTCATAATTATCCCTCTTCTGTGTTATCCCCCCTAAATCACTTTTAACACCTATAATGGGTTTAAATTTATCTAGTCTACCTCTCCTTACTTCATCTTCCATCCTTTCAATAAGATCAGTGGGATAGCCTCTTTCTTTAAACATAGATTTTAACTTCATACATTCCTCATTAAAATCACTCTCCTTTGATGTCATACGGCTTCCTCTTACATATTGCCCTTTGACAAAATTATTTTTCTGATGGTAAGGGTGGGCACTGTCGAAGGCCAGAAATGAATTGGAAAATGTTTCTTTTCTGAATATCTTTGAATAAAAACCTTTCTCTTCCTTACCTATAGTAATATCCAAATATTTTAAAAGGTTCTTATCCATCTGATATGTAAACTTCAAAAATTCAATAGAACCTGATATATATTCGAAAAAGGTTACAAAGTCTTCCTCTGAACCAACCCATAAAAAGCATGTCATCTAAAAAGCGCTTATAGAATTTCCAATATTTTACATATTTTGAATTCAAAATATACCTTTCTTCCCATATTGTTAAGACTATATTGGCATATGTAGGGGCACACCTTGCACCCATTGCGACACCTTGTATTTGTTTAAAAAATTCCCCTTCATAATGAATAAAACTATTATTTAATACTAATTCCATTAAGGTCAAAATAATATAAAAATCATTGTTACTAAACTTCCCATACTTTATTAACGCTTCCTCAAATAACTTAAGACCTTGTTCATGGGGTATTGATGAAAACAAATCAACTATATTGATGGTAATGAAAATAATGTTCTCGTCAAAAATATCTTGTGTAAGATTTTGCAATAAATCCCAAGAGTCTTTCACAATATCTTGCCCACTTAATGATAAAGCCTTTAATTTAACATCCAGCCATCTAGCTAGAGGTGCTGTGACCGAGCCTTCAGAAGCAACACTAGGTCTCATTGCAGGATTTTCTACGTTTTTGTGGACCTTTGGTAACCCAAAATTAGTAGGAACGTTTGGTTTTTCCACATATAAATATTTAAATGTATCTACATCAATTGAACCTTCCAACAACATATCATTTAAAACCAAGTATATTTTCCTGTTCCCTATATTGATTTCAGTAATTGAGGCTCTGACATACTTATCATTATTGCCAAGAATTTCCATCATTTTTGCCATAAAATTAAATTTCAGAATTTCAAAACCACAATTATCAAATATTTCCAATAATTCAAAATGAAACACACTGCCCTCCCTGACTTTATTACGGTATTTAAAAACCCTTAAACCCTTGGGTACAATTTTAAGATGTAAACATTCCTTCAGGTATGCATTCTCCATTTCTATATTTTTATATTTAAAAAACAAATGATCAAACTTTTTAATATTATATTCATACTTTAACTCAAAATCACATTCTTCCTTAGCGGATGCTTTGTTGTCCTTGAAACAATATTTCTTTTGTAACATACTTTTAAAGTCAATATGATACCTTAGTCCATTCTGTTTAAATCCAGCGATAGCATTGTCATTATTATTATTAGTCGCATTGTTCTCACACACTTCTGTTCTAAAGATAGATGGTACATCCTGGCTCGAAATTGCCACCCCTGCACTAAGACTAGGTTTCATGTTCTTGCTTCTGGCAGTAGTTGCAACTTTTCCTTTTCCGCCATTCTCACCTTTTGAAAGCATTTCTTGATTTCCTGGTACTCCAAGAGATGACGTTAGTAACAGTTGGCTCGCTTGTGTCAACAGCTCAATGAGCTGTGATAATTGGTTAGACAGAATGTCAATCTTATCCATATCACCACTTTTCTTTTGCGTAACTTGTCTAGTACTCATTGCCTCCTCACTTTCCATAATAGAACCACCACAAAGACAAAAACGGACCTTGTACACCAATTTCCATTTAAACCATTTGAAGTTTCAAAACTTCAATTTTATGGTCTTGACTATATGAAGTTCAAAGTTTTGAAACTTTGAGCTTCCAAAGTAGACCCAATATTTTTTATTATAGCTTTTCCATTTTGGATACTATGCTGAACTTCTACATGTTTACTCGGTATTCTGACTAGAATAATAGCCTAGAAACATTCCTTACCTATTAAGCATTAAATCAGAAGTAAAAATTCATTATATTTTCCAGATTTATGTTTTTTCATTTACCACGTCTAAGATAGCATGCTGAAGATTTGAACAATTAAAGTGGCATAGTCAAATTCAACACAGTGTTGCAATGAATGTTGTGAGGGTAGAATAGAATTCATTGCTGATTTGTGTTATTGAGCTCACAGTTCACAGTCGCTGACTGAAAGTTTTGTGATGAAATCTCAAAGAATGAGTGAGAGTTAGCCTTTAAACTATAAACAGTGTATATATTATTTCAGTAGTGCAGTCAGGTGTTTTGCATTTTGGTTTATTTCTATTGCAGGTGTTATATTGGACTTTTGAAAAGTATGCTGATTGTAGTAGTGATGAAGAATACTTCTTTACTGAGTTGTCATTACATCAGAAGTAGAAAAAAAACACTATGTTAGATTTTTCATTTGCTTCATACTATATATATCATGCTATTGATTAGAGAAAAAACAGTGCTATGTTAAATTTAGCATAGTATTGTACTGAAACTCCTAAGGTCATAGTAGCAATATTATGTGATTATTGCAACAGATTTAACAGTAGTTGGTGCCTGAAAGTTTTTGTAATGAAATCTTCCATGGGAAATGAAATATAGCTTTTGTATACAGCAATATCAGTTGCTTCAGAAGTGTTAACTGCAAGTCTGATATTTTGCATTATAAGGCATTTCCATGGCAGGTATTTTTATAGTAAGGCATGGAATACTTCTTAAATATCACTAGATCAGAATTAAAAATCCTATTTACTTTGAAAGCAGAAATCTTTTGTTTCACCACTGAACTTACAACAACCCCAATTTAGATTCATATGTACTAAAATGTATTAGAAAAAAATATGCATGTGTTTTTATACCTGGAATTTCCAGCTAATAGGATTTTGTAGTTGAGAGTTATGACATTCTGTGAAATTTGCTGTAATATTTCATATGCATGCAAAACTGGTGCCCTTTATTTCTACATAAACATTATCTTATATATATCATTTGTTACTTTTTCCCCATTCAGTTTGCAACAAACATTCCATGACACCAGAGAAATTTACACCAGTGCTTCAGGGATGGTGGAAGAGAAGGAATATCATTCAAAGTGAGCCCATGCTCTCTTCCCTCACACTGTCAAGTGTGCAACAGTGTGCACAAGGACATTAGTGCAAAGTAAAAAATATAAATCATCCATGATAGTTACTTTTATAATAGTCTTTTCAGGTCAACCGTCATCTCAGTCATGGACAGCGAATGGCCTTATTGGCTGGGGTGTGTCTGCTGATCCTCAGGCACCTGGACAAAGTATGGTAAAACAAACCCCTTTAGGAATTATTTATTTAATAGCAGGAATTTTTACATCAAGGAAAATATGTTTGTATATATTGTATATAGCATAGTGAGGTGTATTCCTGAAAAAAAAAATGTTTTCTGGTATTATAATAAACCTCAGTAAGTTAATCTAGAATATGCAAAAAACTATTATATCAACAAAATTTCCTGAGTTAATAATGAATACTATAAAAATAATTAAAGACACATACATTGTATTCAGTCAAATAATTTTAGTAGGATGAGGACTGTACATGGAATATTACTAAGTAAGGATCTCTAGCAGCAACTTAAATATATTATTCTATATTTACCATTAATTAACAATGACAGGAAATATGTTGCCACTGGATTAATGTTGACCTGAGAAAAGAAAAAGATCATTTTCAGCCAGAATTGCCATACACTGTATATATTCATTCAGACATATTCAGTTCTATGCTAAGATACATATGTTAATAAAATGGAACTGTTTATGTATCCAGCTTGGTAGAAATGAACATCCTGACACCAGTGGTGGCTGGTGACATCAAATCAAAGGGGGGCTGCAGGAGATAGCCGAATGGATGGGGTCAATGGGAAGGGGTGCGGACAACTAGAAAGGGGAGGAGCTATGCTCAAAACCACAAAAACTAAACATTAATTAAATATGCTACCCTGGGTGCCAAACCCTCATTATGAGAGTCCAATCAAGACAAATGAAGTGTAAAAGAATAAAAATATTTCAATACATTGGCTGCTTGACAGCTTACTTAATATCTAGATGGAAACAAAGGTTGTGAGGCATGAAAAAATAAATTACTTTTTAAATACATTACTGGAATGTCAGTCAAAATCAAGTATAAGAAAAACATGCAACACTCAGCTCAAACTGCTTCTCCTTGCACTGCATTATAATTTATATTCAGCTTTATTAAAGTACCAAGTAACATGCTGAAAGTAGCAATCTCTGTGATACCCCCACTTGTAAAAATGTTTATCCAAAAAAGACCTGCTGCCTGACAACTATCTACTTGTTTCATGGGGAAAACATGATCAAAGTAAAAAATGAAAAGCAAACAAGCTCAAGATACATTGCTTAACGGATTACTGTACAGGTTATGGACCACACATGAATGGCATTCTGTTTAGTTTACGGGTAATGCCCTCAGAGATCACTAGAAGTCTCTAACAAGTGTAATGAGCTTCTTAAAATAATGTAATCCTGTCCTTTATTACAAATACTGTCATATGCATTTCAATACCCAATGCTTATACATTATCTAGTTAAGTATTCTCTGCATGGCAACAACAGAAAGGCTTCAATGTTGACAATTCTTTAACAGTATGCTAATTAAAGCTTACTTGCATGTTATGATCTCAGACAAGCTTACCTGATGGTCATTAAAACATTGCTACTTAAAACACAGAGCAACAGGCACTTTGAGTAATATGCATAAATCAACTGTACAAAAATATGATAGAAACCAGACCATTCTGCAAAATCAAGAACAGATGAAAAGCCACTGTAGTACTTGTGTCTACCTTGGATGGGGGATACCCTGCACATTTGCACTGCATGGGGGGGATACCCTGCACAACTGCTCCTTGCCTTGCTTGGACACATCCAGAGTCACTACATGGGGGAGTAGGGTGCAACAAGTATGTCACAATTTGAAATGTCTCTGGCTGTCTGATGGCCCCGACACATTTGTCATACCTCACCATCGGAGCAAAGCCATACATAGAAGTGTGACAAAGGCCCAAAAATAAGGACAATTTCTAAATATTGCTCTTATAAACTTAGAAAGATAACAGAATAGTAGGTCTTGTATTAGTATGAGTTTTCTGAAGGATATGAAATCTGAAACTCAAATGTCTGTCATTATTTTCTAACTTCAGTCTTTAATGATTTACCACTAATTTGCAAAAACCCCAATTTTATGAAAAATGGACCAAAAATATGATGCAAAAATATAAAATAGCCACACAATACAGCTGGGAACCTGTCAATGAAGGGACATTGGGACATTTTTTAATACTAGTACTGCTAACTTGAGCAGCTGACAAAATAAAAGAATCTACATGCATTTCTGAAATAAAAGTAATCTATAACTCTGATTATTACAGTTATTTCTAAATTGTAAACCCTCCATGTTTTCTTCCAAAATTGCTATTTTGCGGAGGGATTATTAGGGGAAGAGCAACATTTTGAGCCAAATTCGGGGACAGTTGAGAGGTTTGGCTATGCCTAATTCTATAAAGCAATTTATTTGTATGTACCTCTCAACCTGTTAATGCAATAAATCTGGACAGGGCCAAATATATTGGGGAACATAAACAGTACTAAAAATTGCTCTTGTATAAACTGAGACAGTTGATAGAACAGGTCTTACTTCAGCATGCATTTTTCTGAAGGTTATGAAGTCTGAAACTCAGTGTCATTAGTGACTTAATTCCTAAATGATTTTCCAGAAAACCACAAATATTATGAGGAACAAACCAAAAATAAGAAGCAAAAATCTATTCATTTTGTGAAAATCTGGACAGTTGGGAGGTATAGTTCAACTGGGGCTGTCTTTGAGTTTGCCGCCCTTCCCCCTCGCAAAATCATGGTCGAATGGAGCCCTCCCCCTGCAGCCATTCCAATGATCCATTACTTGGCTATATCACTCCATTTACCATAAACACTAATGTGCATACTGCTTTACTTCTATGATGATCTGGATTTCATTTGAAAGTTTTATTTTGCATTTTACAGCACAAACACTAAGATATCTGCTAAACAAAGCAATGCAGTCTCACAATGAAAACAGGCTTAGCATTAAAAACTTCTCTGCCCTTGAAACGCACATTCAATGAAACAGCATTGAAACCCACATTCAAAGAAAATACATTTTGCCAGTGGCAGAGAAAGATTAACTTTGGGCTGTTTTCAAATCATAGGCCCCTTGCACATGAAACATACATGTGCTCTTTGATACACCTTCCTGATTCTGCTAAATTATATTCCTTGTACAATACAGTACAGTTGTTAGACGGCATTTTAAATTTATTGTTTTGAACATTTTTCCAGTAAACAATGAAACAAAATGCATGCACCAATCACAAAACTGCCCAATTCAGAACATTTCCATCATAAAAGTCTACTCAACCTTCTACAGTCCACCAGTATCAGTAAATATGCACCATCTCTGAAGTAGTAAAAGTCATCTAAATAATTCCACATTAAAGAAATCTGTAACAATGAAGAGGTTGCTGCTAGCAAACAACTTTATATGTCACTGTTTATTCATCTACAAATAAAGTGCCTGTTGCCCTTGAGAAATAAATTGCCTGTGTTGCATGCATTAAAAAAAATAAAAATAAGCTAGTAATATATATATATTTTTTTTGAGCTTTTCTCCCTGGGCCTCCACTGAAAATGGACACGTATCCAGTTGGACTAGCCCGGTCAACAAATGTAAAATAAAAATAAATAAAAAATTTCGCAATAGGGACTCTATGGCAAACAGATAACAGGTTCATAGTTACTACTCTAGGTATCCTTGCCGAAAAGACTGCAGCATCCACCCACTTTACAACACAGTACAGTATCAGCAATGCATCTATCTACTGTGGGAGTAGAACCCACAGCCTTCTGCATCAAAAGCAAGTGCACTACCTGTTGTGCTATTAATGCAAGCAGACTCAGAATAAGCAGCACTAAAGTTTTGTTCCTCTGCAGCTCTCAGCTCCTTGTAAAATCTACTCGACACGCAGTTGTATCTCTGAACTTTGCAGCGCAAGAAATCTGGAAAAAGCCAACATTTATTTTGGGGGGTGGGCAACCAGGGACACATTTTAAACATTGCTTGTATAATGCTGGAACGTTGCTAGAATAAAATGCTGTGTTACCACCATACATTTTACTGCCACGTCTTTAACTCAGGGGACCCTGTGCAAAACAGTCAGAGAAACATACCACTATGCCAAATCAGCTGTTTTGTAAAAGAGAGGAAGATAAACGTAAATGGCTACCATTTAGTGAATTCAGTTCTCAGCATAGCTGTCAACCTCTTGGCACAAAACACCTGAACAAAGCCAATAATGGGGGGGGAATACAGACCCCAAACATTCAGTGAATTCAGTTCTCACTATAGCTGTCAACCTCTTGACACAAAACACCTGAACAAAGCCAATAATGGGGGGGAATACAGACCCCAAACATTCAGTGAATTCAGTTCTCACTATAGCTCTCAACCTCTTAGCAAAAAAACATGTGGACAAAGCCAGTAATGGGGAGGGAATACAGCCCCCAAACATTCAGTGAATTCAGTTCTCACCATAGATAACTCTCAACCTTAGCACAAATACCCGGACAAAACCAATAATGGGGAAATACAGTCCCAAAAATAGGGACACATTTCAAATATCCATGTTATAAACTTAGATAACTGCTAAAACAATTTTGTGTTACAATGTACTTTCTGAAGAATATGAAGTCTGAAATTCAAAAGCCTATTTTTTAAACTTTTAACCAAGAAACTAGTCTGACTTGGAACGAAAGACAATTTTCAGCAGAGTAGAGAGAAATGCCAATCACATCTTTGCAAGTAAAGAGAACATGCAGACACCACACAGAAGGCACCCCAGCCAAGAATCAAACCAGAGAACCTGTAGCTGTTAGGCAACAATGCTACCAGTGCACCACTACACTACAGACTTTGCAAGGAAAAATGTAGATACAGAAACCACAGATTTTATGAGGAACAGAACAAATATGAGGCAAAACTCTGCAAGTTTTTTTTAGAAATGGTGGTGGATAGGGAATTCAAGTCCTTGCCACCTGCATCCAAGGTACAGGGTTCAAGCCTGAGTCTCTATCCACCACCATTTGCTCTCTCTAGCCACCAGTATATAGTAACTGGGGCATTACACACACACACACACACACACACACACACACACACACACACACACACACACACACACACACACTACAACACCAGCAGCAAAATGACCTAACCTCCAGTCAGGAAGCAACTCACTTACCTGATACCACCTGAACAATCCAGTGACCTGAAGCAGCAAAATCCACCCGTGACATGGAGCAATCCAGCCAGTAACCAAAACCTGCTACACTTACCTCCTGAATGAGCCCATGCAATGAAAGTCCTGTGAGAGCAGCTCACCTCTCTCAGTCCTGATTGGATCTGCCTGCAGCTGAAGCAGTCCGGACCTCCTCTTCTGTGTGGTTGTCCCCGCACTGATTCCTGGGTGCATTTGCAGCAATGAGTGCTGGAAACCTGTGTTTCTCTATCCGGAACCTGTGTTTCTCTATCCGGACTGCAGTCTAGATTTTTTTTTCTGTTTGTTTTTTAGTTTTACAGATTTTTCTTTTCTTTTTTTAAGGTAGGAGGGCTGCAGTCCGGCAGTCCGATACCACGAGCCGCCCCTGCCTGACACACTGTAGCAATTGTCTCATGTTTAATGAAAATAACCTACTATTTAACAAACGGACAATGTAATTATATAAAGCTACTTTTAGCAAATTTCTCACATGAACCCACTACAAATAAAGTAGGTTGCCAATGCCACACAACACTACACCAAAAACATGCAACTTTAATTATCTCATAGACTTACATAGGTTCAGAGGTTCATAGGTAAGTATGAGGCTAGCTGCTCTTGCAGACCATTTAAAGCCTAGCCATTTTCCCTTTTTGTGCTTGAAATAACCTATCCCTTTTGGTTAAAGATTGGCCTTACCATCCTATGGTCAATAATTATATATTACCCCTATTGAGACTAACTGGGATCATAGGTTCACAGGTTCATAGGTAGATACTAGGCTATCTGCCCAAAGGCATTTATAAGCCTAGCCAGAATGTGTTGGCTTTCACCACCCCCTTAGATTAGTTCCCTGTGCCTCTGTCCAGCAGAGCCATTGAAGTGATCCTCGGGGTAAACTTTCAGTTTCCCATCCACTTGTCAAGGTTTCTCTTGAAGAGGGTTAGCAAGGAGCACTGCCTAATGTAGATTGGAATCTTGTTCCAGAGCATGGGACATCTTTGGGACAGGATTCTATCCCTCCAGCATGTCCTATTTATTGTTGTGGTGAGGTTTAGATACCTGGAGCATGTAGCTCGAAGGGATATGTTTTTTTTTATGTGGAGCATATCCATCAATACTGGTTTGGACATGGCCTTGTATGTCAGGCAGAGATCATCTCTGAGTAGGCGGTATGCAACTGAGTACAGCTGGAGTTTCTTCAGTTGAACTGCATAGGGCATCTGCTTGGGGCCAGTGATCCTCTTGGTGAGGAACTTCTGTGGTCTTTCCAGTTGTTGCAGGTGTCTTGTAAGGTACATCTCAAATGGGGCATTATACTCTATGATGGGTATGATGAGTGATGCATAGAGGGGCCCAATGACCTCTTTTGATCTGGATGTAAACCCTTTTGTGATTAGGTGGACCACATTTAAGGATTTTCTAACCACTTTGGCAATGTGATTATCAAAGGAGAGGTTACTATCTACTTGGGCCCCCTGATCCCTTGTTATGTCTTCTGTAGTTAGGGGGCTACCACCTATGTGGTAGTTTGTGGGTACTTTGCTCTTTCCAAAGGGGATGATTATGCACTTTTTGGCATTTAGCTTGAGGTCATGGTTTTGACACCAGGAATCTGTCTCAGTGAGACCCTTTTGGAGGATGTCTGTATCAGACGAAGAGCCAATTATAGCCCCTAGTTTGCAGTTGTCTGCAAACCTGGTCAGCCATAATCCTCCTGTGCTTGCCTGTACCTCTGAGAAGTATATGCAGAACAGGAGCGGTCCTAAGACTGAGCCCTGGGGAACGCCATTTGTAACAGGTTTAGAGTCAGACCTAGATCCCACAACTCTTACCATGTGTGTGTTCTGTACGTGAGCCAGTTGGCAACCCATCTCGTGACGTAGGGGTTTACGTTCAGGCTTGTGGGCTTGTCCATAATACCTGAGTGGGGAATGGTGTCAAAGGCCTTTGCGAGGTCTAGGTAGGCTGTGAGGACCACCTTTCCCTCATCTATACCCTTGGTAACTGACTCAAAGAAGTCCACCAAGTTTAGGAGGCATAATCTGCCCTTAAAAAAGCCAAACTGGGTAGGGTCCCAGTGTTTGGAGGTTCCCAATGTCTCTGCTAAAGAGATCCATGATGATGTGCTCCATAGCTTTGCAGACCAAGTTAGTCAGGCTTATAGGGCGATAGTTCCAGGGGTACGTTGTGGCTCCACCTTTGTGGAGTGGAATAACCATTGCTGTGCGCCACTCTGTGGGCATGTGACCTGTGGTGATGCTGAGTTTAAACAGTGTGTTTAGGTGAGGGGTTAGTTCATCTTTGCGCTCATGTAGGACGCAGCCTGGCACACCGTCCGGTCCCACTGATGCTGTGGTTTTGGCTTTGGAGAGGGCTGTTTTAACCTGAGTGTCTGTGATTTCAGGGGCACTACATTCTTCTGGTATAGTTATGTGCTCTTTTGGGGGTGAGAGGGGGTGACGTTTGCACTGAACCTGTCTGCCAGGATGTTGGCTATATCGGTCAGTTCAGTGTATCTTGTGCCATTCTGCACTAACTCTGAGCAGATCTAAGAATTGCCGCTTAGATTCTTGACATAGCTAAAGAATGCCTTGTGGTTATTTTTGAAGTCAATGGCAATTTTTCTTTTGTAGCTAGCCTTGAATGATTTTATGAGGGAACATAGTTTCTTGCTGATTCTGATCAGGGATGTCTTCCCTTCTTAGGATTTTACTCTTTTCTGTACTAGTTTCCTCCTTCTATTGTATAGCTTGTTTATGGCAGGAGTCCACCAGTCTGTTTTCCTTTTCTTAGAGGAGTGAGTCTTGGTTTTGTTTGGGATAGCATGATCCATGCATTCTTGTAGGTGCCCATAGAGTGCATTAGTAAAGGATTTTGCAGCTTGGACAGCATTATCCTTTAGCATGGGAGGTTTGAAACTTCCCACCTCGGTCTTAAGTAACGTGAAGTTTGCTTTTGAAAGGTTTTTCATGGTGGTTTCTTTGACCGGGGGTGGTGGCAGAATGTGGATATCCAGAGTGATTAGTTTATGGTCAGATATAACCAGCGAGGGGTTGACCTCCGGTATGAAACACTGGTCGCCCATGTTGGTGATGACCAGGTCCAATATGTTGTCATCTCTGGTGGGGGTGTTGACCAGTTGATCCAAGGCATTTGAGTTTATAAATTCTAGGAAATGTTGGGCAAGGGAGGTTGTACTTGAGTAGTTCTCCCAGTTAATGTTTGGGTAATTGAAATCACCCAATATCAGGGTGCTTGGTAGGACCTTTATGTTTCCCAGTGTTTCCAGGAATGCGGAGTGGGGGTCCAGGGACATGCTGGGTGATCTGTAGCAAGCTATAATTTGGATAGCAGTTTTCCCGTTGTTAGCTGCACGTGGATGATGTCTGAAGCATCGTGCTGTGCCACTAACCTGGAGGTGTGGGTATCCTTGACGAATATGGATACTCCTCCACCTTTTGTATTTCGGTCCGGGTTTTGTGGCCGAAATGTATGGCATGAGTTGTATCCTGGTAGTGCTGGGGTGCTCTCTGGAGCCTTAAACCAGGTTTCTGTTACTGCACATATATCGATGTTCTCCATACTGAGGAGTGCCGTGAGTGCATACATTTTGAGGTTTAGACTTCTGTCATTGGGTATCATTACCTTCAGTTTTTTGTTACTTGTGATATTTACGGCAGTGGGTTTGTCTTTTGAGCCTTGCCTAAAAAGGCACTATGGGAGTGGCAAGAGCCTTGGGCAGAATTCAAAAGCCTAAGGGTGACAGGTGCAAGCCGTCTCTAGCGAAGCAGCATGGCTTGTCGAGCATGTCATCCCAGGCCGACAGCCACCAGATCCACTTTGAATGACACTAGAAGCTTAGCCAATTGTTGACATTGATATTTTTTTCTCTATACTGTGGTATCATTCTTGGTGAGGGCAGGATGCTAGTCAGGGTCAGGGTCATACCGAGCTAGGCTATGTGATCAGAGAGCTCCTCCATGTCTCTTTTCATGTTGTCCAGGGAGGTACAGCTCAGGTCATTCACAACAACATGGACAATGACAGAGTGATATTTATACTTGTTCTGGAGTGACCTGAGTGCTTGTGTTATGTTGCAGATCCTGGCACCTGACAGGCAGCTAACAGTAACCTTGTCCTTGTTCAGCCTAGTGAGAGGGACATCAGTGTGCTTGACTATAGATTCACCTATTACTAGTGTGTTGGGTATGTTATTTTGCCTTAAGGGCTGTGATTGCATGGCACACTGGTTTTGTGAAGTATGTGTTTCATGGTTTGTGTTGGGGGGTGGAGGTTGCTTGTATGTCTTCTCTGTTGCTTTTGCAGATTTTTATTTAGAGCCTCAGAGTATGTTTTCATGTATTTATGTGTGTTTTTTGCCAGTGCTGGTTTCATAGGTCTATGTGAGACTGGTGGTGTGATGCAAATAATTCCCTTCTCCTCTTGACTGCCCAGTCCAGTTTTGGGTTGAGAGAGCTTACCTTCTAGTTTGGCTGTATAATTGCATCTCTCGCATGTATTAGTGTTTGGTGGAAGGAGGAGAGGGTTGTCTGTGTACATGAGGCAATTGTAACATTGCCTCAAAATGCCCAGATTCACCATTTGGACCAGAGAGTACACCTGGAACTTCCCTTTGGACATGCCTGGATAGGTACAGTGAACTGTTTTACTGATTGGCTGGTAAGGTCGAAGAGATCCTTGTCCTTCTGTACAGTATAGGGGGTCTAGTGCTAAGGTTTATTAGTGCTTGCTATGAGTTTTGAGCAAGTGCCAGGATAAGAAGTGAATGGTTTGAGTGCTTAAGTTGAAAGTTTGTCTAGTTCAAAGGGAAAAATTGAAGAGTAGACTTTGTGGAGCCGGGAAAAGTTATACCCTAGCTAACCAGCGCTGCCAAAATGGCCAATAAACTACTAATTTTTGGCCCAAAACCACTCCTAAAGGGACATATAGGCTGCTCAAAGCTCCCTCTCTCACAGTGAAAAGAGAAACGTCCTCCTATCCAAGTAAGGTATGGGCAAACACAGAAACTTGTAACACAGCCCTGAATTCAGCACTAACCTGAAAAGTGGACTATACTAGCTTAGAAAGGTGGGAAAACAAGGTTTTTTTTTGGTTGTTTTTTTTTTCAGAAAATAAAGCAGATACAATAAAAAAAACACTTTAAATGCACAGAAATGGCTATCACACTTGAGTGTGGAGCCTACAACAGTTAAACAGGTCATTTAAACACAAAAATGACTTTGATAAACTGCAGGCAGTAAAATAAGTACAATATGTAGCTGAAACAAGCTTTTTAAATCATAGAAACTCTAGAAAATTGGCATTTTAGGTGGAATTAGCTAAAGGCAGCAAGAAAATGCAGACAACTGGCAGGGTCTTATACATGGGATAAAGCATTTAGGACCTGCCTCTGTTGATTATTAGAATGGGTGGCAGTCCTGGGGTAATTTTTCTGTTTCCCACCCATAGACCAAAGTTGCACTTGAATAGGGACAAGGATAAACTTTGTTTTATGTGGATGGGGAATGTGTTCTGCATCTGTCCCTCCAAACTGGTCTAGTGATGTTACAGAAGATGTTTAAATCCCTAGACCAAATATTTCTGATGCCGCTTGACTTGCTGATGTGCATTACATCCATCAGTAATGGGTCATAGGATGTCTTGTATGCCAGACACAGGTCACCTCTTAACAGTTTGTAGGATACTGAGTATAGTCACAGGACTTGGAGTCAGTCCATATAGGACATGTTGTTTAGGCCTTGTATCCTTTTAGTAAGGTACCTCTGGGGGAGTTCCATTTGCTGTATGTGTCTGTATAGATACACACCAATGGGGGCATTACATTCAATGACTGACCTAATGAAGGCTGAGTAAAAGGGGACAATGCCATTCCTAGATCTAGACACAATCCCTCTGTTTATAAGATGTGCATTATAGAATGCCTTTCTTACAACAATAGATACATATTGGTCAAAACATTAGGTCGCTATCCACATAAGTTCCCAAATTCCAAACAACTGGGTCAACTCTTAGGGGTGTAGTATCAATGTGGTATTTATCTGGGTTAGATTACTTTCCAAAGGATACAATAATGAATTTTTGGCATTTAGTTTCTGTCCATGATTTTGGCACCAGTTATTTCTTTGGCATAAACCTTCCTGTAGGATGGTTAAGACATTTGGGGATTCAATGGCTGCTCCTAACTTGCAGTCATCCGCAAACTTAGTCAGCCAGAGCCCTTTGGTATTGGCTTCTACTTCAGAAAAGTAGATGCTAAACAGGAGAAATCCCAGCACAGAATCCTGGAAGACTCCACTGATGACTGGTCTCTTCGTGGAAGAAAATTCCCCTATTTTGATTATCTGCATTCTATTTGTGAGTCAGTTAGCAGTCCAGCAGGTGTCATAGGGGTTTATTCCTGAGTGGGATATTGTGTCAAAAGCTTTGGTGAGGTTGAGGTATGGGGTGTGTTCCATTTTGTCTTTATCCACATCTCTACATATTTATTTTACATATTTGCAATTGTTACAGATGGTAAGGCTCTTAAACATAGCCTACCTAAACTACAAAGGTCTCCTAAATATAACATAAAAATCAAGTACCCTTAGCAACCTCACAAACGCGCAACTCTGGCAGCACCCACTATGTATGTATCTATGAGTCATACTGATTCAGATTAAAAAACATAAGGCAAGCCTCCCCATAATCCAATATCCTAGCCATATGTGATTCCATAGTAAAACACACTGAGACACTACTAACTTAGACTGTGTCAGAAGAAGGTCATAGTCCATTGTCTATCAGGTGTCAGGATTCACCACATCTCACATGCACTAGTGTCACATTACCAAAAGTACACATAAAACACAGTAAAACTGCCTGTGGGTGAAAAAGGCTTGCAGTGTACCACCATCCCAATGGACCATAGACAAAGAGTCATGTGTCCAAGTCAGGAATGAATGTCATCTTGATCAGCATTCTACCAACAGCAAGAATCATGCCTTAATATGAACAAAAGATTTTTGACTCCAACAGCTGGCTCAGCTTCTGGTATCATTCAAATGGAGAACAATGTATATATGCCTGGAAGGAGATGGTAGACAATCCAAACTGCGTTGATAGGAAATGCCTGCAACTATACCCCCCATGGCTTTTGCATATCGGTTATATCCTTGTTCACTGCTAGAGTGCCTTTTTGGCAAAGTCAATATTCTATAGAATAACAAAACAGAATCCAGATAACATAAAGGCATGGCTGCTCAATGCAAGGAAACTAAACAAAAGTCTCCACTCTCTACAAGTACTCCTTACCCTGAAAAATATTGACATATGCATCATCACGGAGACCTGGTTCAAGACCAATGAGATCCCTACAACTGTGCAGAGTTCCAATGGCTAAAACATGTTTAGCCATACCTAAAGATGAATGTACTAAAGGTGGCAGTGTCTCCATAGTCTTAAAAAACTCACTTACAGACATGTTAGACAAGATAACACCTGGAATTCCTATTTCTGCTCATCCTCATCCAAGTTACTATCACCAAACCCCCAGTCATATAATAGCTAAGTATAGATCTCCTTCATATCCCCGCAGCTTATACCTCTTACTTAACTAGTGTCCAACCTCCATGCATTAAGCCAAACACCATTTTCCTGGAAAACTTCAGCTGTCTCTACATTAATTGGGAGAATTATAAAACGTCAAACAGGATTGCACAGAAATGTCTGGACTTCATCAGTACAAACTCTCTGGACCAGCTAGTCTGCACCCCAACAAAGATATAATAAAATCCAAGATGTGTTCCTTATCAATATAGGACAGCTTTGTTCCTCACCAACTATCACTTCCTTCCTGGCCAAATTGAACCACATAGCAGTAACATTTACCATAAGAGTAAACCCAGAAGCATTTTCCAATACCTTAATATCCAGAGATCATGCAAAGGCTAATCTACTAAACTAAGTGATGACTTATCTGGATTCAAATTAACCTTCTAAACTGCTCATGCCACTGTTTATGCAGAGTCCATTATAACCAAATTATGTGCACATGTAAATAGTTGCATATGCATCTTTCCCTCTCCAAAGAAAATACAATGCCACATATATGAACAAACCCTTATGTTGGAGCCCAAATACAAGCAGGCTATATAACAAAAGAAAAAACATAATAACTGCATAAAAAAATAAATGTAACTCTCAAGATTCTGAAGGTACTCTTGCTAAACTTAACAGGGGAACTGTGGATTTTGATTAAATCAGCCAAAACCAGATATGAGCTAAAAATTGTCACCCATCTGAAGGATACCCACCATGCCTTCATTATGTCAAAAACCTGAAAACAATGCATAGCATTGTATAAAGATAATAGTAAATGATGTCACATGTTTAGACATAGTGGAAATAGCCAATCTACTAGAAGCAAATTTAACTCAAACTTCGCCCTCTCTCCCCTCCAATATTCTGAGATCATGCACCCACATCTATACTTCTCATTCAACCATTGCAGGAGTAGATCCTCAAGACACTATCCAAGGCCAGGAACATCACTTCCATGGGACCAGATAACATGCTAGGCTGCATACAAAACAGCCTGAAATAGGACTTGTCTGTCCACTTACAAAGCTTATTTTATATCAGCCTGTGAACAGGCTTTGTGTCAGATGAATGGTGAACAGCAACAGCCATCCCCTTGTACAAGAGAGGGGCATAAACTGGCCTGGGTAATTATAGACCCATAAGCCTGACCAGATTCATCTATAAGGCCATGAAAAGGATCATTATGGATTTAATGGATAATGACATAGGCAACCTATAAACTCTCGACCCAGTTTGAATTCATTAAGGGCAGATGCTGTCTACTTAACTTGGATGATTTCCTTGAGAAGGATACTGAAGCAATGGATGAAGGCAAATCAGTTTACACAGCATATCTTTCCATTGTAAAACAAGGGCCTAAATCATATAAACTATGCAAACCATCTCAGAACTTCCCCCTTCTTTGTTTCATACAGGCTACAAAGAGGTAACCGCTACCTCCCATATAGAGCCTCAACAGACTTTATCCTATCAGACCTATTACACATTTGCATGTCCCGCAGTGGTGGTGCTGCAGTAGCGTTGTCGCCTCACAGTAAGATGCTGTCCGGTTCGATTCTCAGCTACAGTGTCTTCTGTGTGGAGACATGCGTGAATGGGCATACCTTCATTGAAGGTTGTGCGTCAGGGCTGGTAACTCGGCACGTAAAAATCAACTACCAATCATTAGCAGACCGGAGTTCCGCTGTGGTGACCCCTAACCAGGAAAAGCCGAAAGAAACAACAACAACAACATGTCCAGTTGTAGAATAAACACCTGATCAAAGGCTCTTAATCTCTTTTTCAACAAGAACAGGAAATGTTGCAGAGATAGGTATGTATCAAAAAGAATACCCTTCTAGAGGAACTGTCTTCCACTCTACATAAAGCAAATTACTTCTCTTCTCTATTCAAATGAAATTTAAATGATTGGATGGTAAACCATAAATTCACCCCCAATTTGACATCCATGTTCCTCATGGAAAGGGGCAATAATTAAATGTTTCAATATATCCTTCTTCTGCCTGCCTATAGCTTAATGAGAGACAATATATAAGGGCTAAAAAAAACTACCAGAGGAATGTAAGGTTAGGCTTTTTAGGACCCTCACTAATCAATAGCCTAATAGGTACGACTTTTACCTTTGAACCTAAATGACACATTACATAAACCAATTACATACTATGAATAAAACTGCATCTTTATAATACCGGGTACTAATAAAAACAAGTGTTAATTTCAAAAATTGTAATTTTAAAATACATTTTATATTTAAATGCTTATTCAGTCCATGAGGTGGTCAGCATGCAATAATACTTGCCAAAACAGTCCCCTTGCTTCAAAAATGCAGTTAAAATAGTGCCCATACAAATTTAAGATACTTGTTCAATGATGGAACACACATAATTTAATGTTTGTACACGGCATTTTTCTCAAGTTTATTTTAAATAGCAAAAATGCACTCATAAATGTGTTACCATATATGTAGATCTACCTGTGTAAAACTGTTACAACTTGTGCATTTACTCAGATCCTCAGATCAACAACCTACTACTAACCTATGAAACTACTCAATGTAAACAATGTCTCTAGATCTGCATGCATAATAACTAGGAACAGCAATGGTCCAATCCACATTAGCCACTTCAAATTACGGTGAATGTTGATGAAGCTATGTTACACCTGGAAATGTACCTCTTTTTTTTCAAATATCTATGGGGTCATTCATCTTATTCCCGTCTAGGTTTGCCAATGAAACATTTACAGTGTTATGCCTCTTGTTTAAAAATTTAGACACAGGACAAGATTTGTAAAGACTAGCTCCCAATGCCAGTGTCTTACTCTGGTGTAATACAGTGGAGTAAGTCACTTATAGCAGGAGCAAATCATTTGAATTTGGCCCTCAGAGATCATGCATTGTAAAAAGCTGCTGACTTGTATGGTAATTGCATATACTACCTTCCATGCTCAGAACTGTTTTACAGCTGTGCTTATATTAAGTGCTCACTTGTTGAGCAGTGGATTCAACTGACTCCAGAGATATCCACCCCTGCAAAAAACAATTGCTTAGGTATGTTTCTTTCTTGAATGACAACTTCACCCTAGGAAATTAATCCAGGTAACTTTAGAAATTGCCCTTAACTAAATTTAATTTTCATAAGCTGGAAGACTGCTTTCAAAGGGCAAATAATAATTTAGTGGTAAATCCTTCTTGTAAATGCTTCACTGAAATTTCTTCAATACACAGACCCATGTTACTTTTACATCCACATTACACCTGCCTTGTTGACTTTGCTTGTTTTTTCCACTAATTATCCAGTTCCTGAAGTTGTAGTAGAGTATTGTACCAACTCATTACCCTTTGATTTTACAGTGTAGTGTCAGATATGCATTTTTACTTTCACATATATATATATATATATATATATATATATATATATATATATATATATATATATATATATATATATATATATATATATATATATATATATATATACATAGATATATAGATAGATATATATATATAAATATATATGTATATACATAGTACTTACTTGTTAACATTTGTTTGTACCTTATAGTGTCATTCTTTTTTTTTCTACTTTCATTTGCATATATATATACCTTGGCTTTGGATGATTGCCACTGTTGAAGTGACACCCTGACACAATGTACAAAAATGGGAAAAGGGGTTGTGGATAGATGGATGGATGGATGGATGGATGAATGGATGGATAGATGGATGGATGGATGGATGGATGGATGGATGGATGGATGGATGGATGGATGGATGGATGGAACAATGGATGGATGGATTTATATGTATATATGATTATATTACCATCCGTTGACAACTAACCAATGCACAGTATGTCTGCTTACTTCATTGACTGCCATATTACATCACGGCATCAGCCATCTAACCAAAGTGATCACATATGTAACCTGCACAGTTTACATTTGCAGTTAATAAAAAGAGAAAAGAAAATACCAAAACATTACTCTCATACACAAACCAGCTGCATAGATTACATAACAGATCTACATTTTTACAACTGTTTTAAATTTAGGGCTTTACTCTTCACACCTTACAAAATGGTGGGAGCTCTGCTTCACATAAATTCCACAATATGTACTAACTCCTTTGTTCCCCCGTGTTTGTGAGTACTATGTCAAGAATATTTGAGCACCTAGTGGGAATGCAGAATAGCTGTTCCAGAGTCTTTGCATTCACAATGTCTAGGAATCTGTAAGCCTCCATGTTAGTGGTCATGTATGTTTCCCAGTTTATGGAAGGGTAGTTAAAATTGCCCATGAGTAGTGTGTTGGGCTGAATGGTAAGTGATTCTAGTAACTTCAGGTATGTGGAGTGGTTTTCATGATTTATAGTTGGTGACCTATAGCTAGAGAAGATATGGTGGAGGATTTTGCTTATGATCAACTGGACACGGAATAGGTCAACCAAGTCATCCTGCTTGACCAAACATTGTTTTTTATGTAAATGGAACCACCTCCTCCTTTCATTTTTTTTTCCTTTTCAGAGGGAGGTCTAAATGTGTGATAGGCATTGTAGCCTTGCACTGCTGGGGTGCTTTCTTCAGCCCTGAACCACATCTCGTCAACTTCACAGATGTCAGCATTGTTCAGTGTGAGAACAGCTTACAGTGAGCGCAGCTTCTTGTTGAGTAGTAGTACTTTCAGCCTGGCATTAGAAGAATGTGTTACATTGGTAGGTCTGTTGGTTTGGCACTGCCTAAAAGAAGGCACTATGGAGGTGGCTAATGCCTTGGCTAGTATTCAAAAGCCTAGCAGTGACAGATGCAGACAATTATTTCTGGCAAAGCAGTGTGGTTTGTCAACCATGTCATCCCAGGCTGACAAATACTGCATCCTCTTGGAATGACACTGGTAGCTAAGCCAATTATTAAACTCAATCATTTATGTTTATATTGTGGTATCATTCTTAGTGAGGGTGGAATGCTTATTAGTGTGAGGCTCATACCAGCCTGTGACACGTATTCAGAGAGGGCCATCATATCTCTCTTTGTATAATCCAGGGAAGTACATTTCAGGTTATTCATGCCCACATGGTGGACTATGACTGAGTCATACTTGTACTTGCGGTTGAATGACCTGAGTGCCTGTCTGGTCTGGTGAATCCTGGCATCTGACAGGCAACTGGCTGTAATCTTCTCTTTATCCAGCCTGGTGAGAGGGGCACCCGTGTGTCTGACAATGGAGTTTCCTATGACTAAGATCTTTAAATGTGTATTGTTTCATTTTAGTGGCTTACTTGTGGAGACACTGATGTGTATTTTTATGCATAGTGGTTGGTGTTGACTTGCCCACTGAAGGTTTGGTAAGTTACTTGTGAGAATCTCCACATATTTGGGTTTATATTTCAGACCTTATTCAGTGAGGGAAGTGATATGCATATACTGACAGCTTTTTGTCATTTGATTTGTCAGTATGTGAGAGTCATTCCTCAATTTTCATAGTGTAACTACATCTGACATACTGTTTATTTGTTTCAGGATTAAGTGGTTGTTAGTATACATGAGACATTTGCTACATTGCCTCAGGATACTCATGTCCACTACATTGGCCACAGAAATAGCAGGAAAGTGCCTATTCGTGGTTTAAGTTTTTACTATGGGTTTAACCAGGGAGATGAGTGGGGAGATTTGACTGGACTGGGATGATAGCACATGGATGAAGAATGGGTGCTAAACTGCAACAAGATGATGCTGCTCTATGCACAACTCAGATGTTCCTAGAGCAGCAGGGGAACTCGGAAAAATTGCAGTTAGTTATTCTAAGAGAAATTTTAACTTAAAATCTTTTGCATCTATATAGGGTTCCATTAACTACCACTGTGTGGAAAGCAGCCTAGTGAAAACACTGGGCTTATATAGAATCGGAAAAATAGGTTTTACAACAGCAAGACCTACAGCTCAATCAGGAAAACACACAATAAGCTTTCAAAACGCTGCCCCTAACTCATATAGATTAGCTACAGCACACTTCTTCCACAAGAGTACAGTCAGAAAACCTGCTAATGTAAAAATGCTGGTTTTAGAGCTTCACTGCAGGAAAACCATTCAATCTAGATATTACAGTCCTGTAAAACAAGTGTAAAACTAGCAGACACACTGTAATGAAGTACTACAGCAACAATGGAAACAAGCTTTGAAACTGTAGTAAAGTGCTAGACATGTAACTATTAATATAGGATTTTGATGACGTACATCAGAAATCATCAGCAGAAGTGCAACATGATACTTATTTTCATTCTTTTGGCAGTGGATGGCTTTAAATGCAGCAGATTGTCCGTAACTCTCAGGCAAAGGCACCTTCCACATGCCCAAACTTTCAATTAACTCAAAAAGACAGGCTTGTGCACCAATCCCTTCAGAACTTTGCACACACAAGAAAAGGAAGCTGAAGTGTTTGAATGACAGTACTATGAAAAGAAAAAAAAATACATGTCCACACCTGACAAAAATTATACAAAAAAAAAATAAGGGTAGTGTTGGGAGGGAGCAGTTACTGCAGCAGTGGTCATTCGAATATGTACTGTTATGGTAAGATTACTTACACAACTGTACTATATTCCTCATTATGACCACATCTGCAGTAGCTTAAGCTATATGGGTAGATTACCATAGCTTAGATAGACTGGGAGGAGGATGAGGTCCAGGAGCTCCTGGAAAATGATACGAGTAAAGCCTGTCCTAGACCTAGAGAAGGAATCTAGTTTGCAGTGTTTTGTAAAGGTATGCACAGAAGATCGTGTTACTGCTTCTAGGATATGGCTAGAATCCAAACCTTTCCAAAAAGTCATAGATGAAGCCAAGGTCCTGGTAGAGCCAACCTTGACCCTGCCTGGGATAGTTTTGTTGTGAAGTGAGTAACAAAAGATAATAGCCCAAGACAACCATTTAGAAATAGTCTGTTTTGACAGAGGTTGTCCTATTTTTCTTGCCGTTGCAAGACATGAACAACTGATAAGAAGTTCCGAAAGAATTGGTTCTGTCAAGATAGTACCTTAGTTGTCTGTGGAATCCAAGATATGATGTATCCTCTCTCTCATTTATAGATTGCGGAGAGAAGTCATTCAGATGGATAGTGTGCAACTCAGGAAAAGAAACTGCAAGCTGCTCCTGCAACCCACACCCCCTGCTGATTATACATACTGACTGTAAGACTGCACTACAATGGGGAAAAGCTCAGACTTGTCTATCCCCACTGTACTACAATCTCTGTGCACCTCTGTTTCTTTGTCATAGTTGGTTTTCAGTATTTTAAATTGTCAAGCATATGGTCTCATCCATATGAATTTTGACAATTTAAAATTTTGACCAACTTAAATGCACTCATTTGTGGAAAATAAGATAAGACTGATCCACCATAAGAGCTTGTAGCTCAGATACTCTTCTTACAGAGGTCAAAGCAATGATTAAGACTGCTTTCCATGTCAAGAATCTTAAGTCAGCTTGATGAGCTGATTCAAATGGAACAACTGTTAGTTTTTCCAACACAAAATTAAGATCTCATGGAGGAGCTACTAATTTCCTAGAAGGATTCCAAAACATTCTGACATGAGAATACATTGAAAGAGGGGGATTCATGGGTAGATATTCTGAAATGGCCAACAAGTGAACCTTGACTGGGGAGTAAGACAGGCCGTAGGATGTTAAGTTATGCAAGTATTGTAAAACCAGAGAAACACTAGCCCTGAAAGACTGCTGGTTGTTTTCTTGGCACCAACTAGAAAACTTTTTCCATTTGCTAGTATATGATTTGCTAGTTGCAGGCTTTCATACCACCAGTATTACATGTTGCACATCCTCAGAAAAAAAATGCCTTAAAAGTATCAAAACCCTATCAACCAGGCATTCAATTGCAGTTGTTTGGTGTCAGGATGTATCAAACTCCCCCAGATCTTGTGCGAGTAAATCTGTTGTGTGATAATTGCTCCTGACCATTTCCAAAAAAAGAGAGAAGCACTCTTGTCTAGGCCAGAAGGGTGTCACCAAAATTATCTTTGTAGAGTTCTTTTGAATCTTCAGAAGTACTCTGGAAATCAATGGAAAAAGGTGAAAAGGCATGGAGGAACATTCCTGTCCAAAGAAAAGAAAAGGCCTTCTTGCATGAACTCCTGGAGCAGAATTATGCCAATTGATTGTTTAAAGAAGAGACAAAAAAGATATACTTGATGTATTCCCCACAGATGGATCAAAACTTGGAAGACCTCTTGATTCAGTTTTCCCTGGTCCTGTTCAGCTTGTCTGCCACACAGTTTTAATGAGTTGAATTGTAAGATGTGCTATAAAGCTATATTCCAAGCTATAATGGCTAGTCTGCACAGGTGGGTAAGGTCTGGCTCCCCATTACTTGTTTATGTACTACATTACTGTGGTGCTGTCTGAAAACAGTTTGAGAGGTTGGGAGGACCAAAGATGATTCAGAAAGTTGAGAGTGCTTATAAGAGATAGTATTATTTTTATGTTGATATGTTTTGGTCCATCTTTTTCTGTTCCAAATACCCTGCACTTTTATGCCTGTTGATACTGCTTGCCAAGCAAAGTCTGATTCATTGGTTGTGGCTATTCTGGGGCAGGAGGGAAGAATGGGAGACCTAGATTTTGAGAAAGTTGGTGTGTCCACCACAGCAACTTCCACTTTGTAAATGCTAAAACTAGAATTTGAAAAGTCAATGAGTGTTGATGCTGGGACCAAACAGACTTCAGATATGTAATGAGGAGTTTTGCTGGATATGTCAAGAGAATAATACATGTCATGAGGTCTAGAATCCTGAGCATTTCCTTGGAATGGAAGTCTGAGAAGAATACGTCAGAAATAGATCTAAATATAATTTTTTTCCCTGTGTGGAAGAAATGCTCTTTATACTGAGATGTCCAGAAAGCACCCCAGAAAAACAATCATGTGAGGAGGAGTCAGAAATGACCACTGAATGTCCTTTTGGAATCCCAGCCTTTGAAGGAGATCCCTTGCCCAAGACAGACAGCGAGAGAGAGAGAAAGAGAGAGAGAGTAATTCTTTAAACTTTGAAAAAGAGTACACAAATTAAGCTAGTTGTCCTAGTAAAGAAAAATGCAGATACCCTGCAATCTGCAGTAGATAATCACATGACCTAAACACTTTGTGAACATTCTCAGAGCACTGGATAGCCCAAAGTGTAAGGCAGAGAACCGATCCAGAAACAGAAAACCTTAAGAAACACCTAAAATATTGATGAATATAATTACGATGAAATGCGTCTTTTAAATCTAAGGTGAATAAGTAACTCAGATAAGGAAATTGGGATAATAAATTGTGAGGTGACAACATTTTGAACTAGGGCATTATTACAAACTGATTTTAGAAGAAAGCTCAAAAACTGGTCTCAAAGAACCTTCTTTCTTTGGCACCAGGAACATTCCAGAATAAAAACCTTCTCGAAGAAGAAGAGTAAGAACAGTTTCTGTTGTCCACTGACACAGCATGTACTGTAGGACAGGATGAAAGAGAAGAGTTTGGTCTAATGGATGAGGAGGAATCTCCTGAAAAGGAAGAAGAGCCTCCCACTGTCATCTATAGCCTTGATGGCCGACTTCCAGGATGCATCTGTTTGAAATAATCTGTTGCCAAAAGACAGAGAAAGAGAAACATGGAGGTTCAGACTTGCTGGAAGGATTAAGGAACTGCCAGGGTCGGAAGAGGGAACCAATTTACGCAAATGCTCATTCTGACTTATTTGGCTGCCTTTTGTTTAGGGGGGGGTGCTGTTTTTTTGCTTTTTAAATGTTTGCTTACCAACTTTTGGCTGGGACTACTAGTTTATTTATTTATTTTTTTAATATTAGATGAGGGAGCAGAGAATCCCTTGGAAAACCTGAAGAAGGATGGCTGAAACATCACAGAGATTCCCTGAATAAGCTTTCCCCTCTCATTACACTTTGTGATGACCTGTGCAGTAGAAGGCCCTTAAACTAAATTTCTGTTTAAGGGAGAATTTAAAATTTCATTTTTAACATTCTTTGGAAGGTTCTGAGAATGCAGCCAGGCAAACTTCCTCAGAACAACAGCCTTGTAAGTACTATCCACAGTGTCACAGACACATTTTAAGTAATTAGAAGTGGCATGGGAAACAGAAGAAATCAAATTAGAAAAGACAATTTATCTTCAGTAGAGGAAACTGATGCCAAAACATTCCTCATACTTTCACAATTAGCCAGGATAACCTTTAATATATGAGCATGACAACTGAGAAATGTAAATGTTAAAGTTGCAGAAGCATGAACTTGTCAAAATCTTTCCCAACTTTTTCAAAAAGTGAGGGAATGGAATTAACAAAATGTTTAGCAGCAGCTGGTTTTGCTAAAGTCTTATCTGTTGAGTCAGGTCTGGGTTAGCATGTAAAAGTTAAAAAATGTATGGAAAAATATGTAATCTATCTATTATTTTAGGGATAGCAAGCTGCCCATCAGGGAGATTGCAGGCTGTGACAAAAACTTCCTCCAAGGCAGACATAACTGGAGATATATGTGAAGAGGTGAAGTTTCTGGAAGTTCCAGTTGTAACAATTCATAGCATTCTCTGAAGGACTGAGAAATCTTAGTGTTTTCACAGGGAGAATCAGATACCACACTCTCCTCAGAATACAAACCAGAAACGTGAGAAAAAAATGTATCTGCCCCTGCACATTCTTCAGTAGGCTCAGACTCTTGAACATCTTCAGGGAAGTAGGAACCCCTTGTTCTCTTACCAGAAACAGTTTTAAAAGAAGAGCCAAGAGCATTCAAAATATCCTGAGCTAAGTCCAATATGTTACTCTGGTCCAGTGTGACTGAGAAGAGAGAACAGAAATGTGAATCAAAATCTATGTAAATGTACAAGGGGAGGGAGGGAAGTCAGACAGGAATATGACCAGAAAGAGCATCAGGAAAATGCACAGTACTATAATCCAAGTGGTGAGTACTGCAATTCAAGTGGTGAGAGGAAATAAAATAGACTAAAGATGATACAGAGGGAGTGAATTACTGAAAATATAGAACTTTATAAAAACAGATAAGAAAGGGTGTTGGCAATGGAAAGTCAGATGAAAAGGCAGAAAAAGTATGTGGGCTCAAAATATAAAGGAGAGACTGGGAGAGAATTAGATAGTTTCAGTTAATGATACAGGTGAGAGTACAATAAGATAGTACTGGAAATGTGGACAAGTTATGCCATGTGGTTATCTGATTGACAAAAGGCGCAGGAAAATGCTGAAATGGAAACTAGATAATGAGAGAAAAAGTGTAGGTCATCAGTGCTATACATGTAGCAGGATACATAGACTGGACCAAATAGTGGAAGCATTTGCAGAATATTTTGTTAGGTTTTATAAAGCAAGGAATAAAGCTGAAAGGAGGGAGGAAGGTTTTTTTTAGAAAATAAATTGCAGGATCGGACTATGTTGAATATGGAAAAGGCTGAGAACTTGGCAAAAGAGATTAGTATAGATGAAGTCATGAATAGATATCAAAAAATGATAAAAGTAAGTAGGATGGGTGGGTATCTAGTGGATTTTTTAAGTCATTATGATGTAGAATGTGTGTTGTTTACATTATTTTGAGAGGCACTGGAAAATATAAAACTGTCAAATCAGTGCAAATAGCATTGATAGTACTGCTGCCTGAAAACTTGAAGAATGCCACTAACTATATGCTGGTATCACTGCTTAATACAGATATGCAAAAGCAGGGTGCTGGCTCTTCTATTGGGTGTTATATGGATAGACGAGTCAAAGGTAGAGTTTGTCAAGACAGGTCATCAGTGGATCACTTGAGGCTGTTACATTTTACAAAGTGGTCTAAAAAGGAAAACAAGATAAGAGGGAGGGTCTAGATTAGATGATCAAACTTTCAAAAGTTCAACTGTCATATGATCAACATCATATGATTGAATTTTTGAAAGTTCGAATGTTTAAACAGAGATCTCTGTACAGCGCAGAATTGAGAGATTTCCCTTTTCTGCACTGTAGTGCAATCTCGGAGTTGGTATATTTAAAGGATGGGGGGTTTGGCAGGTGCAGCTCCCCATGTGGGGGGTGCATGGGGGCTTGCCCCACTGCTTAAAACTTTCAGGTAGGTTATTTGTGTATTTTCTTTTTAATTAGATTTTCGAACTTTTAAAAATTCGATCATATGGTGTCAACCATATGATAGTCAAACTTTTGAAAGTTTGATTATCTAATATAGACCCAAGAGGGATTAGGTTATTTGAAATAAAGAAAGATGATTCATTAGACTGAGATGTTATGTTTGGGATATTGAAACAGAAACACTTTGTTGAAAGCTTCTATAGAGGTGGAGGGCTCCGTATGGCACATCACTTCTTATAGTGTAGGGTAAGAAAAAAGGCAGTGATGCAGAGAGAGTAATCATATGTGGACATTCATGGTATTTCTCATAATGCTAAATTCCAGCTAGGAGAGTGAATGATGTGCTAAGGGAAGAGCAAAACTGTGAAGGCAGATGCATGTTTAACATGTTTGCTGATGTGTACATAAAGATTTTCAGACAAGTAGGAAAGTAGCCGAGGGGCTTAAAGAAATTTGTGGAGTAACACTTTTAACATATCATTGTTGTTAAGCAGTATTAGACTCAGTGGAAGGGGGTCATCGTGAAGAATAGGAACTCTTAAAGGTAAAGTGGGAATTCACATGTTCTTTGCTGAAGATGTATGCAAATGACAGGGCAAAGTAGGCAATGGATTATTAAAGAGTTATCAAATAATATGTCAAACTCCTGAACAGATGAATAGGAAACTACTTTCTGGGCAGGATGAAGCAGTAAAGATTATGGTTGTAAACAATGTATTTGAAAAGGTATATTGTGATATCTCTAAAAGTTAGGATGGTGAAAGATAGATAGATGGTATTGAAGAGATTTTCATGTAGAGGGATAAGAGAGTGAAGAGTTTACAGCTGATCTCATTTGCATGCCTCTGACTTTTCATCCCATATTCATTCTTCCCACCGGATTTTGACCACTCTGTCCCCCAGCTACTGTACATATCACATCCCAATGTGTTTTTACCCTTTCTTTCACTATACATATATGGTACTATGAATGTTTCTCTGCCCATATTTTCCATGCTGTACTGCTCTTTCTAACATCTTCAGGCCCAGCTTGAATTTGACAGATTATAGACAACATGGGTGGTAATTAATTTGAAACAAACCATGAAACTATTAGGAAGGTGACTTCAGAAAAAAGGGAAAAGCAAGAAAACATGAGGATAATTTGGTTTTAAACAAGAGGTAAAGAAGGACAAAAATGGGAAATAGAGAAGAAGGCAGAGTCCTGGAACATTTTATGAAGAAGAAAAGGTTTGGCCAGAATTGGAAGTGAAATAGAATGGGATTGTTGGTTTGGTACTTAAAAATAGTTAAGAATGGAATATATCATTTGAAAAAAATATATAATAAATTTATGTATTATGGATGGATTGCGGGATTAAGCAGCAATATAAGTGAGGGCAGGTTGGATATCATATGTCTGATAGCATTAAAACAAAAAAATAAAAGAAAAAGTAAAATAAAAGGCTTAGCACTAGAGTGGATCATACCTCTCAACTGTTCAGAATTTCACAGAATGTCCAGATTTTTATCTCATAGTTTTGGTTATTGTAGCAACATTCTAAGTTTACAGAAGCAATATTTAAAATCTGTCCTTATTTTTGGACTTTTGCACCCCCATTATGTCAGGCTTTATCCAGATTTCTTACACTAAGTGGTTGAGAGGTATGAGTGGATGTCATATAGAAATATATATTTAATAGCAGAAAAAATGTTCACAGCATATTTCTCTTATACACTTCATCAGACTGTTAAATAACACAGAATAATGCACACTAAAATTATTTCAAAACATAATATGTCATGTCTGAGCCAATAAATGCTAAATTTCATCTTCACAACATACATGCAAAGCATTCTAAAACTCATATTTTCAGTCTTTTAGCCAATAAAGTTTACTTAAAGTTAATGATCTTATACTTGAAGGTGAGCAGACATATAATGTTACATGCCAACTACATTTTTGGGGTCCAACAGTTCCTCAGATTTTTCCCCACTGGCATCCCATATCACAGTATCTAAAAAAGGAAAAAAATATATGATCTGCTTAAATGCAAGGAATTTCAATATATCTACAACAAAGCACTATTTGCGCATTGAGACTGGATTGCATGAACATTCTCATATATTATTACTGGATTTTTCTTCTTGTTCTGCCGACATAAAATGATGGGGATTTAGAGCAGAATTCAACATTTTGATAAACAATTGAAGAAGGGAATCCAACTGGTTTTGCCTTTATGTAACTGAAATCCTTATTCATATCAATAAAAGGTAATTGAATGCAATGGCCACACTATTGTATGCCTTGCTCTACTGACTTATTTTTGCTAAAAATGCAGTTTCTTTGTTATTATTTCTTTAACATTTTTCTGTATTTTATTTACAAATAAAGGAACTTCACTCAATATAAGCTAAGATATCTTGGCCTCCAACAATATACCATTTATCACTAACAATGTTCCTTAGCACAGTTGCCATAATGCTTAAGGTCTTTGCCTCCCATGCACAAGGTACAAGGTTCAGTCTTGTGTCTTTGTTAGGTTTCTCCCATCTTCAAACTACATGCTGTTTCCACTTTAAACTCACCTAAGAATGAAGCTTTGGGCAGCAGCATAGTCTCTAGATGGTGCCCTATAGGGGGAAGTGTTGTACAGACCAACCAATTTGGGCATCTACTGTGGTGTGCAGTATCTTCAAGAAAAGAGAACACAGACCACAGACTGTGCAGGTCTAGCCACTCAGCAGTGTAAAAATATGGCTCCAGGAGATGTGGTTATGTTGACTAATGTCACAAAAATGAGCATGGTTTGTCTAACCCAGCCTATTCTGACCTATGCCAGGGACCCATGCTAATGGTGAGAGGGGTATATGTGCCCCTCATAAGGCCCATCAGCTCTGAATCAGTTAATTACTGGCTGGCCAGTATCCAGTTGCCCAGCTTGGGTTACCTGGGATAGCTCTTTTAAGTGAAAGCTGGACATAAATCCAATCAACCTACTAAACATGAACTAAGAATTGCCACACTCATTGTAGGTTCACTGACAGGGCTTGGAAGTGGATGACATGATGGTAAGGAGGAGGCTCCACATCCCATGAATCCAGGAGACAAGATGGAAGGGCAGTGCAGGAAAGCCACTTGGCTTGGGATCCAGAGTCTACTACTCAAGAGGAGGACAGGCTAGAAATGGTGTGGGAACTGTGGTGAGGGAGAGACTTCAGAAGACAATGAGGGATGTCATCAGAATTAGAGAGAGATTTATGGCAATCAGAATGCAGTGTAATAATGGAGAAGAATTTATTGTCTTAGCCTATGCCCCTCAGCAGGGTTGTGATAGTGAGGAAATAGTACATTCCAACAGCAGTTGTAAGACCTACCAGATAAAGCAGAACAACAGGAATTAATGATAATAGGTGACCTGAATGTACATATTGGGACAGTTAGAACAGGATATGAGGAATGCGTGTGTCCAAATGTGTGGGGCAAGAAAAATAAAGAAGGAGAGGCCATTCTAAACTTCTGTCTGGCAAATGGATGGTAGCCAACACATGGTTGAGAAAAAGAGACAGCCAGTAGAGCACATACAAAAATGGCCAACATGCAACTCAGGTAGACTTCCTCCTAGTAAGGAAAGGGCACTAGGGTAGAATCAGAAATTGCAAAGCTACCCCCAGTGAAACAGTCAGCCAACAGCAAAAACTACTGGTTGCCACAATCAGGTTCAAGTAGTGGTCAGAGAAGGCTATCAGGTCAATAGAGACCAGACTGAAGACCTGGAAGTTGACTGGAGAGAAAGAACAACATTTCAAGGAATTACACAGGGTTCTAGCACCTAAAGAAGATGAAGAAATGGGTGGAGTTGAAGAAGAATGGCAGCACCCCAAACCAGCATGTTAGGACTACAGATCAGATATGTGGCTGAGCTAAGTATGGAAATAAGGTACACTAGGAAAGCTGGCAGTGAAACGCAGAAGTCCAGGAACTCATCAAATGAAAGAAGGAATGCAGAACAAAGTGGGAAACAGAAAAGACAGACCAGACTATGAAGGAATACTAGTTGGCTAACAAACAGGCTAAGAGAGGAGTTGTAGTAGCAATGAACAAGGCATCAGAGGCACTCTACCAGCTTATGGAAAGTGACTCAGTGGACACAAATCTATCAGTTTGCAAGACAACGACAGAAAGATAATGAAGATAATCAGACAGCCTTCATAAAGGATGCAAGCAACAACCTGCTCACCATTCCACAGAACATCACAGGCAAATGGAAGGAGTACTTCCAGCAACTGCTGAATGAAGAAAACCCCACAAAAGCTACACTGCCCCTGACACAGCCTACAATGAGAGAAGAGGAAGACCCTGCCATAGAAGTTATACCAGTACTAAGGAAAATGAAGTCAGGGAAAGCAGCAGTCTCAGATGAGGTCACAGAAGAAATGATCAAGATGTTGGGTGAGATAGGGGAGAAATAGCTCCTGAGGGTACTCATAGCAGTATGGAGAGAAAGATATATCACAGGTGATTGTAGAATAAGCATACTAGGGCCCGTGTAAAAAAACAAAGGGGACATTCACAAGTGTGGGCAGTACAGACGTATCAAACTCCTGTCAAACTGCATGGAAGTTTGGGTGATAGTGATTCATAAGCAAATATGCAGAGTAGTAGAAAGTAAGATGGCAAATGAGCAGTTCAGATTCAGATTAGGATGCAGCTCAACTGACCCAATGTTTGCAGTGAGACAGATACTTGAGAAGAAGCTAGAAATGAGGAAAGAGTCCAACTGGGCATTCTTAGACTTGGAGAAATATGAATAGGTCCCAAGAAAGCTGATTTGGGCAGTCTTGCAGTGGTTCAAAGTTCCAGTAACACTGGTAGAATTAGTGCATGCTATGTGTAAGGATCCAATGACTCAAGTATGAAGAGTATTCTGTATTACAGAGAGGTTCCCAGTAAGAGTGGGTATGCATCAGGGTTCATCTCTCAGCCTACTGCTGTTCATACTTGTGATGGACTACATTAGCAAACAGGTCAGAGTGGACAGGCTAACAAAGTTGCTCTATGCAGATGATGTGGCATTGCAGGCAGATTAGGAGCAAGAACTTCAGCAAAGTATAGGGGAATGGAATGCAAATCTGAAGGCACATGGGATGAAACTGAGTACATATAAGACATTTTTAATGGCAGCAAATGGTGGAGCTCAGAAGAGGCTGAAAATTGAGATAGAAGGGAAACCATTGGAACAGGTTAACAGCTTCAAGTATCTGGGAGGGGTGATTGAGGGGAAAGGAAGTCTAAATGAGGAGGTCGAGACTAGAATCAGTGGGGAGTCAGACAACTAGTACAGAGTGTCAGGTGAAATGCATAACAGAAGAATGCCAAAGAAGTTGAAAAGTAAAGTGCACAAATAGTGATGCAACCAGTACTACTGTATAGTATAGAAACCTAAACAGTAAAGACAGAGCAGCTGAGGAAGGTAGAGGTGATGGAGATAAAGTGCCTGAGATGGTTGGTACGATCCATACTGTGGGACAGACAAAGAAATGAGGACATAAGAGCAGAAGCCATATTACCTCCAATTGCAGAAAAGGTAAAAAAGAACAGATTATGTTGGTTCTGGTACATGTGCAGGAAGGCAGAAGATAATCTAATGAAGAAAAGTTTGGACAAATGGGAAGAAGGTGAGATTAAATGAGGTCTTCCAGCAAAGAGGTGGATGGACTGTGTGAGAGAAGAAATGCAACAGTCATCCATGAGTATTTAAGAAAGCAGGAGAATGGCATTGAATAGGGTGAGATGGTGACATGTGACATGACACCCTGACCCCATGTAAAAAAATGGGAAAAAGGGGGTTGAAGAAGATGGTAATTGTGACATGTCCTCTTGACCCCAAGCCAGTAATCAAGGAGCCTCAGTCCTCACCACTGACACCGGTGAGAGACTATCACTAAAACAGGGATGGATTTACACAGTAATTTCAAATGCAGCTCTCTGCATCAAGCACAATTTCCCCCAAGAGCAGTTCCAAGTCACTGCCACACCCATACCTGGGTATTTGATTTTCACACACACACACGTGCGCGCACACACACACACACACACACACACACACACACACACACACACACACACACACACACACACACACACACACACACACACACACACACACACACACATGCATGTGCACGCGCACACACACGCACACACACACACCACACACCACACACACACACACACACACACACACACACACACACACACACACACACACACACACACACATGCACACACTCCTGGGAAAGGCTGGCACAGATTTACTAGCTGTGCCCCCTTATGCCAAGACAATAAGGTAACGATGCTGCCACCAGCCAGTCACTGCCAGGCTCTTACAAGTGTATCCAATTATACTGAGTAAAATAAATGCTAACATAAATGGTAGAGTGTAACTCAAGCTGCAAGATTTTTCAGAGTTGCTAAGTCATAATCATTAGAATAAGCACAAGTACTCTCAAGATGTTAAAAGTAATCTTTAACAGACCAGCTACAATAAAAGGTATACAAATATTTAATAATAAATAAGAAAATAGAAAACACAAGTATATTAAATATTTAAATGCAATAAACAGAGTTTCAATCACAGGAGAAATAAAAATAACACACCTGGACAGATTCAAGCAGATGCAGAAAAGCAGCTAATCTCACTGTAATTCCTGATTGTCTAAAGAAGAACTGTTCCCTGTGTAATTTAATTAATACAACAAGGCAAGATTAGATGCTGAGTTGCCTACTTCCACAAGGCAAGGTGATGTTCTTCCAACTTATACTGATCTAACTGAACTGACTGTGATAACTGCCATAGGTGTTTATATCACATTCCAAAGAAAATAAAACAAACCAACCTCTGCGTTCCATCCCCTCAGTGCTGGTTAAAGAATGACATCAAATTTGATCACATGACTCTGTCAGAGTACAGACTCATAGCTTTTCTAAGATCTATTGCAGTATTTGAAAATTATAGAATTTGTTGTTTAAACATAAACATGTAATCAGTTATAATAACACTGCTGATGCAGTTTTAACCTAAGCTTCTGTACAAGTCAGTGTGACAGCCAAACAATACAAAACTGTTTACAAAACTCCAGCTAACTATGCTGGCATATGTTACACATGCACTGCTATACTCTCCCTGGTACAGGTGGCAATACCTCACATCATCACACCCCCACCTCACTTTGGAGCCTCAAATTAGTTTTTCATGTGACCCTGGAAAAACATTGCTTGAGAGAAATGGGCCTATCTGGGAACACATTAACCTATACCCTATTTGGAGAGTCCATCTGTATTGACAGCATTGCTGTCATCTGGACTGGCTAACACACAGCGTCTTCCCACAGTGCATTTAAGCTTTTGAAATGCCTGCTCACAGGCTGGGGTCCACACTACCTTATCTGGCCTGTTTTTCCTTATCAGGTCTGTGAGGGGAGCAGCGATTGTATTATAATTGGAAACAAACTTTCTATAGGATCCCTCCATCCCCAAGAATGTTTTAACCTGCTTTTTAGTAACAGGGACGGGCCACATCTGAATAGCTTCCATTTTGCCAGGTCAGGCCTAATCTTACCAATCTCCACTCTATGTCTCAGGTAAGAGCCCTCTGCCATACCCACCTGACACTTACTGGGTTTAATGGTCTTTGTAAACTAAATGAACACAAATCAAAAACTTTCAAAAACCAAGAATAAGTATGGCAAATGTAGTTGAAGACAATTCCTTTATTTACTTGAAGCGCTTTTCGTCCAATTTAATACACAAACTTCATTAGATAAAAGAAGAAATGAGCTGTTACTTTTTAAATAGACAAGGAGATACATCAGCTGATGTTTCAAAATTTAAAGCAACATGCCTTATTTTTTAAAAGACTTTCATATTAAAAAGCTTTCTATTTTAAAATAATGCTATTGTAATAAATTATTATAAATAGACAAAAATGATTTTTAACATAAAGTTACATACAAATCCACAATTAAAACTTTTCTTGACAATGGACTAATGAAAAACACATACTATTAAGAAATTACATTAGCCAGTCGAATCCAAGCAGCAATGGCAGATATAAAACTATTTTGTACTCAATATAGTTTATCCATAAATTACAAAATCAGTATACAGTTACTAAAAAAAACGGGGAAGAAAATAAAACATACTGATAAATACTATAAAAATTCTTATTAGCTCATAGTATTATTAATCAATCTATCTATGAAGGCTCCTTAATTTTAATATAGGCATAATTAAACACATGTCATTAAGGCCCGGCAGATTATATGCATATAACCGGATCTGCCATAATAATTCCAACCTCTCCAATTCTACTTCTATAGGTCCCCCTCTCATATTTGGAACTACCTGATCCAAGATCCAAAATTTAAATGCATGGGTAGGATATTCCAAAATATGCTTAGCTAATGCGTTTTCTTGTTTAAGTTTACCTATACTATAAACATGTTCGTATATTCTTTCTCTCTCTCTTTTTATAGTATTTATCAGTATGTTTTATTTTCTTCCCCGTTTTTTAGTAACTGTATACAGATTTTGTAATTTATGGATAAACTATATTGAGTACAAAATAGTTTTATATCTGCCGTTGCTGCTTGGATTCGACTGGCTAATGTAATTTCTTAATAGTATGTGTTTTTCATTAGTCCATTGTCAAGAAAGGTTTTAATTGTGGATTTGTATGTAACTTTATGTTAGAAATAATTGTTGTCTATTTATAATAATTTATTACAGTAGTAGTACTAAAGCTTTTTAATTTGAAAGTCTTTTAAAAAATAAGGCATGTTGCTTTAAATTTTGAAACATCAGCTGATGTATCTCCTTGTCTATTTAAAAAGTAACAGCTCATTTCTTATTTTATCTGATAAAGTTCGTGTATTAAATTGGACGAAAAGCACTTCAAGTAAATAAAGGAATTGTCTTCAACTACATTTGCCATACTTGTTCTTGGTTTTTGAAGGTCTTTGTAGTCTGCCCAGGACCTTCCTGACATGCGGAGGCTTCATTATCTTAACATAGTACAATTTATGCCCCTGCCTCCTGCCTTGTAGGTTTACCATGTAATTGATATTACTAACTTTCCTTACTACTTTGAAGGATTCCTCCCAAGCTCCCTGCAGCTTATTGTGTCTGACAGGAATAAGCAGCATCACCTGTTATCCCACAGTGGGTTCACTATAGAATCTCGAAATAGTGAAATCCCGAATTTCAGTGTTTCAAAATTCTATAGCCGAAAGCTTTAAATCCCGAAACCCCAGAACTGTGAAATTTAGAATTGCAAACCTACACTACAAATACACCACACCCATACATACAATGTCCCCCCATAATCAAACATACAATCCTACACTACAGACAAGCAGGAGGAAACCACCCTGCACCCCCCATATGGGGGGCTGTGCACCCTACACCCCCCTACTTATATATACTAACTCTGAGATCACACAATCACACACATAAAGGTAACTCACACCCACACATTTCACAGCCCCTTGCACACACACATCACAGCCACAGCACACACTAACATACACTAAAGCCCCTAACCAACACACTTACACATACATACTTACCTGAACTTGCACCTATCCAGTCACACACCACAACACCAGAAGCGCTACTTCAAAATCTCTGAACTTTGGGATTTTGAATTCCGTGCTTCTGGGTTTTCGCAATTTAAAGCTTATGGCTATAGAATTTCGAAATACAGAAATTTGGTATTTCGGTATTTCAAGATTCTATAGTGAACCCCCCCCCCCCACAACATACTCTCAGGCTCGAGTATTCCTGTCATACCAGACCTTTTTCTGCTGTTTGGCTCCCGCCATGTTCTCCTAAGCCAAGACCAAGAGCTCCCTAAACTTTGTCCTGAGGTATAGGATATATGCCACAACAGAGTCCTTGTGAAAGGGGTATACTTGTTATTGTTGTTTTCACATCTGATGAAGTCAGAATTAGGGACAAAAATGCAGTGATACATTAATGTGTTAGTGTGTGCTTCTGTTTTTGGACAATAAAAGTTTGGTTTTAACTTGGTCGTGTGTTGCACAGTCGTTCTAAAGTGCCTTTCCTTGGTGATTATTCACACTCAGCCTCCAACTCATCATGAATCAAATCTAAAGGCCCCATCACCCATACAGCAACTCAAAGGGTGAAAAATCTGTGGATTCCTAGAGTATCCCTCCCTATGCAAATGGTAGACGGAGCAAATATTTGTCCTGCTCTCTCTTAAAATCATCTGCAAATGCCTGTCGCATGGTCCTTAGTGTAGAGTTTAGCCTCTCCACAAGACCACAGACAAGCCAGTAGGTTTAACATAAAACTGGCACCTCTGTCAGTTAATATTTCTCTAGGGAAACCTACCTTGCTGAAAATTTCTAACAAATCATTTGCCACCTTCTCTGCCTCGATGGAGGACAAAGCCACTGCCTTAGGGTGTCTAGAAGCATAATCTACTACTACCAAGATATACTTCTTCCCTGTGGAACTTGGGGTGCTCAGAGGCCCCACAATATCCATAGCTATCCACTGAAATGGCTGTTCAATCACAGGCAAAAGCATCAATGGAGCTTTAACCTTGTCCTCTGCAGTGCCTACCTTTTGGCACTGCTCACAGTTCCTGTGTTACCCTGTTACATCCTTTGCAATCCTAAGCCAATAAAAGTTCTGCATAATATGTCTCTTGGTATACTTTATGCCCATATGACTTGCAAAAGGAATGTTATGAACTATGGCTAGAAGTGACAGATGGTGGTCTGTGGGCACTACCACCTGCTGTATTACCTTACCCCCTAGCCCTCTCTCAGGGGGTTTATTCTCTGTACAGTAACCCTTTGTTCCAGTATACAGACTCCCCTTTTCCTTGAGCATCGGGTGCCTCCTTAGCTACCTCCCTCAAGCCTCATAAGGTAGGATCTGAAAGCAGAGCCTGTGTCAATTCCACTTTTGTGACCATTCCCAGCTCCCCTTCCACAGGAAGCCCAGTATCTTCTGACAGCAGTGCATCACTGTTAACCTGGGCACTATCATTCAGCTCTGTCCTTGCAATCACCCTGTTTAGGGAAGCATCAGTACCTACCAGTAGCTGTGGCTCACTTTCAAGCTCACTGCTACAGGTTAGCCCCCTCCCTTAAATAGTCACATCATCACTCCAGCTTCAGGTGTGGGGTCTGTCTTGGTCTCCCCTAACTTACCAAACATACATGCCTGTCTCCAAGCCTAAATGTGTGTAACTGCATGCACACAAGGTAATACTGTATTATCAAAGTAATTCCCTATCTAGACATCTGCAGGAATATCCTCAAACCCAACTACCTGCTTGCTTCCTTTTCCACCCTCCCAGTCAAGATGAACCCTGGCCAAAGGTATTTGGAATGGGATTCCTCCTAAAGCTCTGACTGGAGTGGACTGCCCAAGCATGTACTGCTCTTCTTTAACCACTGCAGGCTTCACAATGGTTATGTCAGAGGCTGGGTCTCTCTTAGCGTTGGCCTATCTTCCATCCACTAAGACAGGATGCAAACTCTGGTGATAGTTTGGTGCCCCTGTTGTCTCCAAAACCCTTACTACTGGCACGCTGTTATTCCTACTTGGTGGCTCCCTCACTTTTTGTTCCACATCTTGCTTCAGTCAACATTTGTATGCTACATGGCCCATCTGGTTACATTTAAAACATCTAAACTTTGATCCTGTCCATGCAGCCGAACTAATGGCTGCCCCTGTTACTTGTAGACTCTGTTGAGGTGGTTTAGGCTGGACACCATGGGTTCCCTTATATCCATATGTAGCACTGATATCCCCTTCTTGTGTAGTGATGCCCTGCTTGCTAAGCAGAGATCCCGTTTTCTCCCCAGATCATCTGCAGAGTTAAACTCTCAGTCTGCCAACCAAATTCTCATGTCCTTAGGCAAAGTATTAAGTGCTTGTTCCCTCAACAAGAGGTCTGCCAGTCTTTCCAAAGTGGTAACCTGACACCCACTCACCTACCTATGAAAGTACATTTAGAAAAAGATTTGGACATCCCACCACAAGCAGATAAAACCTTCTTTTAATGAGAGTTAAAACCTTAAAACAAAAGATGATGTGAGCTATATTCAAATACAAACTTCTGGCATAGAAGTTTCTTCTTTATAAAAGAATCAGCTAGGATAAGTGCTTTCAACCATAGCCTTCTTCAGATCCTGAGAACATTTGTTCTGTTTGTTGGACTACCTTTAGTGACACATAGGTTTGTTTGCTCTCCCACCTATGAAAGTAAGTACTTAACTCAGTAACATAATCACATACACTTTCATCTGCCTTGTGTTTATGTTCACAAAGGTGTTTTTCTGTAAGCTTCAGTTGTTAACTTATAACAGTTCAATAAACATTGTTTAACTCTAAAACAGTTTAAACAATCAGTATCAGACAATTTAGAAACAGCAGTTACAGCTTTACCATGGAGTAAGGGGGGGTCAGGAAACATACCCAGAGCTCTAAATGAATATTATATTATTAACATACTCTTTCAAATATATGAATAAAACTATCAAAATCATCCCCCTCTGCAAATTGTGGAAGAAATTTACTGACCTTTATTGCTTCTGGGGTTTGGTTATTCCCTTCCCCATTACCTTCATGTTCCTGTCGAAGGGTCAGCATTTCTCTCTCATGCTGTCACTGCTTTTCTTTTTTTTTTTCAGCCGCCAATCACCACAGTCTCTCATTTTCTTTGCTCTCCAACTGCCACAGTCTCTGTTGAGTCTCCAAACATCTGGTGCCCAGTTGATGCTGCTTCTTCTGTTCTTTGGTCTCCCGACATTGCAGTCTGTCTCCAGGTCAGGCTGATGCTGATTCTCTTTTTTCTTGATCTCCACATGTTTGGCATCCAGTTCAAATCTCTTTAACTCCACAAAAACAAAAAAAAATCTTGCTTTTTCCCCATTTTTCTGAGAGTTAAAAAAGTTCAGTTACAGGCTTGCTGTTCCAAAGTTTCTGTGAGGCCATTTTTGCTTGGGCTGAAGGAGGGTCTCTCTGTTGATCGGTGGCAGTGAATAACATTGAGCAGCTTCCCTGCCCCCCGTAGAGGTGGTTACTGACTTGAAACTGTAGTTTTATTGGCCACTAGGGGTCATTTCCAAAACTCCTTCATCTTCCTCTCTTAAAACCTAGTTGCCTCGTGGTTTGGGCGTCTTTTCAGGCTTGTTGGCTGTTGGTGAAGCACCCTCCAAGAGGAAAAAACGCTGAGAGAAGAAGGGAGCCACTTTTGAGATTTTAAGTATTTTTTCTCTGTTTATTTGCTAAGTTTTTCTGCATAGCTGCCTAGCTTGAGCATTTTCTGGCTTGTTAAACTTGATTTCTGTATTAGTAGCTGTATTTAGAGCACAACCAAAAGCTGTTTGCTGAATTTCCTGTTTGCACTTAATTTTAAATTGTTTTTTTCTTAAAACTTGCATATTTTCTGTCCTTGACCTACCACTCTTGTGTGGGGTCATTTACTGCACTGTTATAACTTGATATTACTTGTGAACCTTTGCTATCTCTGTAAAAAACAAAAACAAAAAAAAATCTTGCTTTTTTCCCACTTTTCTGAGAGTTAAAAAAGTTCAGTTACAGGCTTGCTGTTCCTGAACTGTTTGAAAGTTTCTGTGAGGCCATTTTTGCTTGGGCTGAAGGAGGGTCTTTCTGTTGATCAGTGGCAGTGAATAAATTGAGCAGCTTCCCTGCCCCCCATAGAGGTGGTTACTGACTTGAAACTGTAGTTTTATTGGCCACTAGGGGTCATTTCCAAAACTCCTTCATCTTCCTCTCTTAAAACCTAGTTGCCTCGTGGTTTGGGCATCTTTTCAGGCTTGTTGGCTGTTGGTGAAGCACCCTCCAAGAGGAAAAAATGCTGAGAGAAGAAGGGAGCCACTTTTGAGATTTTAAGTATTTTTTCTCTGTTTATTTGCTAAGTTTTTCTGCATAGCTGCCTAGCTTGAGCATTTTCTGGCTTGTTAAACTTGATTTCTGTATTAGTAGCTGTATTTAGAGCACAACCAAAAGCTGTTTGCTGAATTTCCTGTTTGCACTTAATTTTAAATTGTTTTTTTCTTAAAACTTGCATATTTTCTGTCCTTGACCTACCACTCTTGTGTGGGGTCATTTACTGCACTGTTATAACTTGATATTACTTGTGAACCTTTGCTATCTCTGTAAAAAACAAAAACAAAAAAATCTTGCTTTTTTCCCACTTTTCTGAGAGTTAAAAAAGTTCAGTTACAGGCTTGCTGTTCCTGAACTGTTTGAAAGTTTCTGTGAGGCCATTTTTGCTTGGGCTGAAGGAGGGTCTCTCTGTTGATCAGTGGCAGTGAATAACATTGAGCAGCTTCCTGCCCCCGTAGAGGTGGTTACTGACTTGAAACTGTAGTTTTATTGTCCATTTTGGGTCTATTCCTGCTTCTTTCCAGCCCCTGCTATCAAGCACGCTTTAACGTGCTTTAGCGTGATTTAGCGGAGTTGCCACTAGAGCAGCATCGGGCAGCGCCGGTTAAACAAGGTTAAACTCTTTCTGGCTCCAGAAAGTCTGTTCTTCAATTTTTCCCTTAGAACTGCTCTGTTAGAAACCTAAACAGTTTACGCCTTCACTAAAAAGTGCAGCACTTGTTCCAAGTAGCTTTTTCTTCTCAAAAAGCTCAGCACTTGTCTTATAAGCATATCCTGTGTCTTATAAGCATTCTCTTTGCAGGTCAAGCACTCCTATATTATACAAATCTCTCACTAGCAAAACCCCCCAGGAGTGCCCACTTCCCTACAAAGCCCACTACTTTTCTGTCTCATACCAACTCATAATTCTTTCTAGCATGACGAAGGGTCAGATGCTGGCGTCCTGTCCTGCCCAGTTGGTGAATCTGGGAATTCTGAGACAATGTTACAATTGCCTCATGTACACGGACAACCCTCTCCTCCTCCCACGTAACACTAACACTTGTGAGAGATGCAGCTATTTAGCCAGACTGGAGGCTGAGCTCTCTCAACTCAGGACTGGCAAGACCAGGCAGGAGGAGAAGGCAACTACACACACCACAATACCAGTCTCACATAACTCAACCACACCACTGAATCAAACACATAAACACACTAAGACATACTCGGAGGCTCTGAGTAAAAATTTACCTAAACAGCAGAGGCCTCCAAAGCAGACACCCAAGCAACTGCAAACTCAATACACCACATAAACAACACATAAACAACAAAATCAGTGTGCAAAGCAGTCACTGCCCTTAAGGCCAAATACAACACCAAACATACTTGTCATAGGTGACTCCATAGTCAGACACACTGATGTCCCACTCACCAGGCTGAACAAGGAGAGGGTCATGGTAAGCTGACTATCGGGCGCTAGAATCCGCCACATAACACAAGCACTCAGGTCACTCCACGGCAAGTACAAGTATGACACAGTCATTGTCCATGCTGGTGTGAACGACCTGAGACGTACCTCCCTGGACTACATGAAAAGAGACATAGAGGAGCTCTCTGATTATGTAGCCCAGGCAGGAATGACCCTGACCCTGAGCAGTATCCTTCCTTCACCAAGAATGATGCCACAATATAGTGACAAGATGATCAGCTTTAACAATTGGCTTAATTTCTGGTGTCATTCAAAGGGGATCCAGTGCCTGTCTGCCTGGGATGACATGCTCGACAAGCCATGCTGCTTCGCAAGGGACGGCTTGCACCTGTCACCCCTGGGATTCTGGATATTGGCTAAGGCTCTTGCCACCCCCATAGTGCCTTTTTTAGGCAAGGCTCAAATTCTAAGCCTACCACCCTAGAAAACAAAAATGTGAAGAAACTAAGGGTAATGCTGCTCAATGCCAGAAGTCTAAATCTCAAAATGCATGCACTCAAGGCCCTTCTCAGTATGGAGAACATCGATGTCTGTGCTGTGACTGAAACCTGGTTCAAGGCTCCTGAGAGCACCCTGGCACTATCAGGTTTCATCTCATATCATGTGTTCCGGCCCCAAAACCCGGACCACACCACAAAAGGAGGGGGTGTATCCATATTCATCAAGGATACCCACACCTCCAGGTTGGTGGTGGCTACGCACGAAGCATTGGAAACCATCCGGGTGCAATTAACCATAGGCAAAACTGCTCTACAATTTGTAGCATGCTACAGGCAACCCTCTCAAACTCAAGAAACCCACACAGCCTTCCTGAAGACATTGGAGGGTATAAATGTATCACCAAACACCATCATATTGAGTGACTTCAACTACCCGAATATAGACTGGGAACATTACTCAAGCCCAAACTTTCTAGCCCAAAGGTTCCTGGAGTTCATAAATTCAAATGCCATGGAACAACTAGTCACCGTCCCCACAAGAGGAGAAAATATACTAGATCTCATCATCACGAACATGGGGACAAAATGCTCCACACCGGAAGTATATCCCTCATTGGTGAGATCAGATCATAAACTAATCTCACTAGAAATCCACATCCCACCCCCACCCCAAACAAAAAAGACCACAGTGAAGAACTTCTCAAGACAGGTGTGGTATCCTTCAAGGCCCCCGAGCCAATGGAAACCACAACCCAAGCTGCGGAAGCCCTTATAAATGCCTTCTATGAACACCTTCAGGACTGCATGGATCAGGCAATCCCAAATAAAACCAAGACTCTTTCCACCAAGGGCAAACGTCCAGTCTGGTGGACCCCAGCCATAAACAAACTTTACAATAAGAGGAGAAAGCTATTACATGATAGAGCAAAATCCCAAAAGGGAAGGCATCTTTGATCAGCACTAGCAAGAAACTACAATCCCTCATAAAATCATCCAAGGCCAACTTTGAGAGAAAAATTGCCATAGATTCAAAAGACAATCATAAGGCCTTCTTCAGCTATGTCAGAAACCTGGGTGGAAACTCCCAGATATGCTCAGAATTAGTCCAAAATGATACAAAAATCACTGAACCCACAGACATTGCCAACATACTGGCAGACAGGTTCAGTGCAAACTTCACCCCCCCCTCCCCCCCAAAAGGAGAGATAACTATCCCAACTGAGTGTAGCCTCCCAGACATCTCAAATGCGCAGGTGAAAGCTGCTCTCTCTAAAGCTAAAAACACAGCATCAATGGGACCGGATGGGGTCCCCGGCTGTGTGCTACATGAACTTAATGAAGAACTAAACCTGCACATAAGGCAGCTGTTTAATCTTAGCCTCACCACAGGATATGTGCCCAAGGAGAGGCGTACGGCAACTGTGGTCCCACTCCACAAAGGCGGTGCCTCTACAGACCCTGGTAATTATTGCCCCATAAGCTTAACAAGCCTGGTCTGCAAAGCTATGGAGAGGATCATAATGGAACTCATAAACAAGGACATAGGGGACTTGCAGACCTTGGACCCAACCCAGTTTGGCTTTGTCAAGGGCAGATCCTGCCTCTTGAACTTGGTCGACTTCTTCAAAACAGTCACCAAGGCCATTGATGAGGGAAAGGCAGTCCATACAGCCTACCTTGACCTTGCAAAAGCTTTCGACACAATACCCCACTCGAGTATTATAGAGAAACTTACCAGCTTAAATGTAAACCCATATGTCACAAGATGGGTTGCAAACTGGCTAAAGGACAGAACCCACAGGGTTAGAGTTGCTGGAGCCATGTCAGACTCCAAGCCGGTTACAAGTGAAGTCCCACAGGGCTCAGTCCTTGGCCCCCTATTGTTCGGCATCTACTTCTCAGAAGTACAGGCAAACATAGGAGGACTATGGCTGACAAAGTCTGCGGATGACTGCAAACTGGGTGCCATAGTGGATAGTACATCAGACGCAGACATCCTTCAGAGGGGTCTCATGGAAACTGATAGCTGGTGCCAGAGCCATGGCCTGAAGTTAAACGCAAAAAAGTGTATAGTCATACCCTTCGGGAAAAACAAGGTAACCCCAAGCTACCATATAGGTGGCAACCCACTAAGCACAGAAGAGGTTATCAGGGACCTGGGGACCCAGGTTGACAGTGGCCTCTCGTTTGACACTCACGTTGCTAAAGTGGTTCGAAAGACCTTCTACATTGCCCACCTGATCATGAAGGGATTCACATCCAGATCAAGTGAAGTCATTGTTCCCCTGTACTCTTCACTTATCAGACCAATGATCGAGTACAATGCCCCATTCGGGATGTATCTCACCCGACACCTGCAGCAATTGGAGAGACCCCAAATGTTCCTCACCAAAAGGATAAAGGGACTCCAAAACCTGTCATATGCTGCCAGACTGAAGAAACTCCAACTCTATTCAGCTGCATACCATCTGCTCAGAGGTGACCTGTGCCTGACATACAAGGCCATGACCAAGCCAGAATTAATGGACATGCTCCACCTCAAAAAACCCAAATCCACCAAAACCACTAGAGCAAGAGACTTAAACCTTAGCATGGATATAAATAGGATGTGCTGGAGGGATAGATTTATCACCCAAAGACTCCCCATGCTGTGGAATAAAATCCCGGTCCATGTGAGGCAGAGCACCTCGCTGGCTCTGTTCAAGAGAAATCTTGACCGGTGGATGGGAGATCGTAGGTTTACCCCGGGAATCATCTCTGTGTCACTACTGGACAGAGGCAAAACAAACTAATGGGCACAGTATTTCTAACATAAGGGGCGGCGTAAGCCACATAACTTTGGACTAGGCTTATAAATGCCCTAGGGCAGTTAGCCTAGTATAAACCTATGAACCTATATAGAGTTTTAAGTCCACTGAGGAAAAGGTGAACTGTCCTTTTTCTAAAGACTGCACATCCCCAACACCAGACTGGTTGCCCTCCTGGCCACTTGTCCATGCTGCAGTTGTGATTAAAGTTGAAATAATTTTCTCGTTAGTTTGGTTGGCATGCACCAGTCCTTTGGCTTAGCACACCTTGGCCAACTGGTTCTTTGTCAGTTTACCATAATCCTCTGCTGACATCTTTGCCTGCTTTCCCTGACTAAACTAAACTAACAGAAATGAATACTTATAGAATTCATTGTTTAAACATAAGCATTTAATCAGTTATAATAACACTGTTGATACATTTGTAACATAAGCATCTGTACAAGTCAGTGTGACAGTCAAATGACACAAAACCACCCACAAAACTATTTACAAAACTCAAAACCCCAGCTAACTATGCTGGCATATGTTACACATACACTGTCCTATTCCCCCTTGTACAGATGGCAATACCTCACATTGTCACAGCAATGATGAATGTTCCTAATAGTCCTGGGGTCCACTGCATAATGAAGAATTATGACTGTAACTGGATTATGAGTCACAGTGCCTTCCACAGCAGAGCTGACATACATATAATGTTGCTGATATTGGCTACCCCTATCAACAAACATTTCATAAAGATTGCTGATTTCTTTATCAGAAATATTTTCAGCTGTTATTTCTCTACTGATTCTAATGGTCTACGCCTTGTTACTGTTCCTTTTTAACCACTGTAGAAGCATATTGCTATAACTGAAGTATGAATTGCCCAATATCTCTTTTTTGAAAACGCTCACGTGGACATCACCTCCAGACATATATATATATATATATATATATATATATATATATATATATATATATATATATATATAGTCAAGTCAAAGAAATTAATAGCATCAACACCATAATTACATGTAAATTTAGCATAACCAGAACATTGATTAATATACTTAGAAAATAATTGAGTGATTACATAATTTTTCCAGATCAATATGATGTCATCTACGCCAAAAGACAAGGCATAAAATGACATCTTCAGTGCTCCCTCTAGTAGAGTAAGGAAGAAATAACCACAGTATAGTATACCAATTTGCTTCACACAAATACAAACTATTCCTGCAAATCGAGATTAAAGACTGATTAGAATGACCATATGATACAAAGAAAAGTTAATTTCAGCCACAAGTAGTTCACCATCCCACTGTTAGTTACAGCCACTTTGTTAACAAAATACACTTTACGCATCTGTCTGTGATTTATTTCACACAAACACAGAGTAGTCAGTATATCAATAGTAAAGTATTCCAACTTAACTTCACTCAAATGTACATAACTCCCACAAATCCACATCGGTATTTGTTTACAATGAGCATGTGACAAGATGGTAAGATGCTTTCATCCACATGCAGCACTTCACTTCCACCTAGAAATTACAGCCATGTTGTTGACTGTCTACACCTGAAATAACTGACTGCAATGAAAAATAATGGCCACACACAAAAAGTGTTATATCAGCTTTGTTTCATTCAGACAATAGTCACAAGGTATTCTGACTTGCTTCTCAAATTTATATTAATCTTGTAAAGCCAGAATAATTACCAAACAATAGATAGTAATAATGTTTTATCTATAGACCACGATTGTACCAACCAGTTATAGTTACTTTGTTCTCTGAATGCATCTTGGACATCCAACTACAATAAAATAAAACATGGTAATATAATAGCTGCCCACCTCCCCAGTAAATTAATCTCACAGTTCTCAACATTTTACAACAAGAATAAAGGACAAAACCAAAAAATACAACAAGCAGATTTATATATTTTTCTTATATACTTAGAAGTGCATTTTCTGAAGGACATGAAATCAGAAACTAAATTCTGTCATTATTTAGTCAAGTGAATGCAAACTTAAAAAAATTACCAGTTTTTTTTTTTGAAACCACAAATTTTAGAAGGAACAGACACAAAACATGTCACAAAATCATGGAGGGATAGATGAACAGTTGAGCAGTATGCACTGTGTGATTTAATACAACTATCTGGAAAACCACACATTTTATGAGGAAAAGAACAACACATGAGACAAATTCAGTGATAGTTTAGAGCTATGTGCTCCTCCAGTCACCATGCAAAGCTATTCACTGACATCTGGTTGCCAGACAGTTCAGATTATACTAATCAACCTGCAAACATCTAAAACTGGCACAAAGACTCTTAAAAATATGTACATTTGGTCAAAATATATGGAGACCAAAGTATTATAACATGTACATAATACTTCTCCCACTATCAGTAGGATGGTAGTATCTTACTCAGAAATGTATGTTTACAAAACTGACAGTGGCAAAATACACAAAAATGTAAACATGCTATTGTGTTGTTCTTGTGAAATGACAATACTGCAGAAAACTCTTGCTTTTCTTCATAACTATAAACATGTCTGCTCAGAAATGAATGCTACGTTTTATAATTATAGCACAATATTAGACAGTAAAAATATTCCAGAAATAAGTTGTTTTGACTGTGAAACAAACAAAAAAATGTTATTATGACAACCCCTTAAAGATATAACTACTTATAAAATACTGGTATCATGCATAGACATTAGCACTGCATAGCTCAAAGCACGATGAAGAACGTGGCTTTCAGCTTTTTCTTTGAAGCTGTCTTTCAAGTAACAGGCCACTGAACCACATACCTCTCAACCTCTTAGTGCAACAAATCTGGACAAAGCCTGACAAAGGTGGGGGACAAAGAAAGAAACTTAGAAAGTTGCTAGAATAACAGGATTTGTTTTAACTTACATTTTCTGTAGGATTTGAAGTCTGAAACTCAAATGTATGTCATTAGTGACTTCAGTCATCAGATCATCCCAGTGATTTATCAGAAAACCACAAATTTTATGAGGACCAGACTAAAATATGAGGCAAACATCTGGACAGGTGAAAGGTATGGTGAACCATTAACTTTAGTCTGTTAAAAACAACTGTCTCAAGTCTACTTGAATTTCCTCCCGCCTCTTTTACAACGTAATATAACTTAGTTTCAATCCACTTAGAAATTCATGGACTAATCCTAAAAAAACAAAACTGTTGAGAGAGAGGTCAACAAGTCCAGCTCTCAAAAATTCAAACATACATTGCAGTAAACATGTCTAACATCTTCTCTGAGGACCTCTCCCTACTTATTTTTGCTTTCAATTCATACCGGCATACTTAATTACACGTTTACAGCATTTTAATTTTGGCATTAGTCATAGGTAATGGTGCACTTCAGGTCAGTTTGGTTGCCTGACTAATAAAGACATAAAGCTACCCCTACTATTTTCATTAAGTGTCCTGAGACCTTTCACACCCATTTGAACTATGACAGTCTCGGATAGATGGGATCTCAGTTTATTGTCTCACCCAAAGAACAGTACTCCTCTCTCCCATGCACTGCTGTAGTTACAGTATTGGCAAATTAAGCCAAGTAGTTGGGGTGGGAAAAAAATCCACAGCTTTTTAATATTCTAGCACCAAAGGTGAATTCTGCTGTCTGTTGAGTCACTGACACTGATCACAGGTTAATGCAAGTGAAGTTTACTAAACAAACAAGGAAATTGCTGATTTGAAAAATAGCATTTAACAGTATCAATGTTCACATGCTAGTCAAACAAATAATTGCACTTAAGAATCAAGATCACCTGAATAGATCCATGTTACAGGCTAGATTTCAAATGTTCAGAACCTAACAATGTCACATAATAAAGATGTATGTTGTTGTTTCTTTCAGCTTTTCCCGGTTAGGGGTCGCCACAGCGGAACTCCGGTCCACTAATGATTGGTAGTTGTTTTTTACATGCCAAGTTACCAGCCCTGATGCACAACCTTCAACGAAGGTACGCCCATTCACGCATGTCTCCATGCAGAAAATGCTCTAGCTGAGAATCAAACCGGACATCGTCCTACTGTGAGGCTACAATGCTACTGCAGCACCACCACCGCGGACATAATATTAAAATATATTTTTGCTGCTGATGCAAGATTTTTAACTCCCTCAAGCTTAAAACTCCAATTTTTTAGAGTTCATACCAATAGATTGTTACTGTAGGATGTGCTGCAGCAAAGAAATTAATCAGTATTTGTCACTTATTCATATTTTTATAAGTAAAAGCCCTACGTGTTATCAACAGGCGTGGTGTGATATGCCATGGTGGGAAGAAGGGAAATTCATTCTCAGTGTCCATTTTTATCACATTATACTTCAGATATTGCTAGTTGTTTGTTAGCAATTATGAAAATAAATAATATTTCCATATGTACATAGTCATTTAAAAACCAAGTGACTTGCAAACAGTTGTATGACATCAGGTAAAATCTTGGATGTTGTTGAGTAAAATTATTTTTCATATTTGCACTGTAAGTTGCACATCTTAATAGTTATTCAGTGGTATGTATATTGATAATTATACATTTAAGCTTAGGTTTTAATATTTCTGTAAATATCGGAATAAACATAGTGGAAATTCTTGTCATGTGAAAGCTTATCCCTTTTTAACAAAACTGTTCTAACGATATCTGTTAAAGCTGTACAGTTTCTAAGATATCAGAATTTGTTTGTGAAAGTTTAGTAAAAATATAATTCGGGGTTCATGTGAATGTGTTATAGTATTTATGGAAACACTATAAATGTACTGACTATTATCACTGTAAAGAATTCTTCTCACTTGTAGCATTGCTATTTGTGCACTTTGTATAGCTTTTACTATTTACAAAATATTTACATTTATATATCTTATGCTTTTTAAGTTTATTTTTCAGAAAATGCTCAAAAACAGAAGCTGTGCATAGGCTGCTAGGGGTGTGACATTCCACACTGTATAGCTGGTAATGAGTTAAGCCACCATCCAGCAAGACAGCAAGAGCCCCCCCCAAAAAAATGCACACATACACACACACACACACACACACACACACACACACATATATATATATATATATATATATATATATATATATATATATATATATATATATATATATATATACATGCATTTACATATATATTCAACACTGTTTTCCTCAGCTAAATAAACATATCCATCAGTGGAATTTACAGCATTTTATTTTTAGTTATCTTGTTGACTTATCACTGAGTCATGCAAACAGACTAATAAGCTCATGTAGTGGGACACTTATTTGACCTCTGGTCAGTGATTCAGTGATGTTAGAATTGTTCATTTCCTTTGATTGCCATTTGACTAGAGTAAATGCTGATAATCTGACTCCTAGCAGCTGGCAACAGTGTAAGATAATAGCACATTCTAAAAAACAGAAAAGCTAGTAGTCTAAAAACTCCTGATTTTGGAATGTGGGTTGGAATTAGATAGGTAGTGTATTCCTTAACTATAATTTAGCTTGATCTAATCAGTACTAGTGCTGTTCTTAAAAGCACTTTTACAGCCTTGTTTTTGTTGTTTGCCTGTAATAGGCTGAGGTAAGTACTTTACACACACACACTTATGAAATTGGTTTTGCAAAACAATTTATTTTCTAGACGGACAATACTTTTTACAAAAGAAGGGTGCTGCCATGGGTGCATCTTGTGCCCCCACTTTGCAAACATTGCTATGCTTCAATGGGAAAGGAAGATCTTATTCCCACATTTTGGTGACATACACCCCCCATGGAAATTATTTGTCCATTTTTTTGGATGACATCTTTATTTTATGGCAAGTACCAGGGGAAGGTATTGATGGGTTTATTGATTTTCTAAATAACAGTACTTCTTTTTTACCTTTTACTCATGTTTATAGTCATACTGTTATTAATTATCTGGATGTCACTATCGGCAAGGATGACATGAGTAGGAGATTTACTAGCAATATATTTCAAAACCTACATATCTGAACAGTTTATTACATTATAGTAGTTGTCATCCTGACTTTCAAAAGAGGGGGATTGTTAAAGGTCAGACAGTTAGAATGACAAAGTTAGCTACTGAAGATGACACTTTTTCTCTTGAATGTGACAAACTTGTAGGTATGTTTACTCATAGGGGGTATCCCTTGGACTTGGTTCTTAAGATATTTGATGAAGTCAAGTACAAAAGGGAAAAGGGTATTTTTTTGCTATATTTTGCGACAATAAAGTCCCAAGGAAATTTTTGTTCCCAATAGAATGGTTACATCTAGATACACAACCTTTTTTGTGACAAAATACACAGTAGGCAACACTGAGATTTTTGTGGTACTAAAAAGAAACTGAGTACTTTTCTCTTGTTTTCAGAAGTGCACAGGAACTATTGGTGATGCTCCTCAGTTAGTATTTAGAAGGGGTAAATCCCTTAAACAGTTTTTTGGAGAGTGAGGACACCTTTATGTCCCACATGAACAAGAAAAATGGGACTTTTAAGTGTGGCGTTTATTCTATGTGTAAGTTTGTGTATGAGACTGATGGGATCTGTATTAATGGTCGCCATCTTAGGTCCTCCCATTATTGCAATTGTAACACAAGGGGTGTTATATACGTTGCTTTATGCACTGAATGTTGTTCCTTCCATGTGGTTAAAATGCAGCTGAGGTTCACAGACTGGATACACAAACATACTTTGGACATTAGAAACAAGAACATAAATAATGCTCTTTTTTAGCATTTCTCTGAATATCCTACTCACAAGGTTTTGTTTTTTGTTTTGGACTTTGTTCAAAGAAATATTCGTGGTGGGCCGTGGAAAGATTTGATTGAATTCTATGAGCTAAAATGGCAAATTTGGTTGAATTCTTTTACACCTGCTGGTCTTAATGACCATATGTCTATTAGTAGTGTATTAAAACTGCGTTCATGTTTAGTGTAACCCTGATAATTTATTAATGCAAAATGTTTTTGTTATTTAAGCAATGACTTGTCACAGATATTTTTATATGTTTATTTGCTTATTGGTTAATTAAGGTCATGTGATAGGGAGAGGGACTTTTAAATAGCTTGATTTTTTAATTTTTTGTATTCTGAAGAAGTCTTGTTGATTCATGCAGACAAAGGTGCTCAGTTTTATTAAACACTTTTAGCTAAGAATTGTGTGCCTTCTGTTTTTTCCACCTACTTTGTTTGGACTTAATTTAAGTATGCAAGCTTTAAATCATGAAATCCAAAATAGTCACTGTTCAGCTATAGCTGAGGGTGTCATAGATTAAACCTTGCTCTGTTCAGCTTATCTTAAATAAAAATTCTGCTTCTAACCTTCTCCCTTAATTAGCTAGATTTAATCTTTTTTGCTGTCAAAGAATTCAGCACATATATTTCCTAAATGTCCTAACGAGTAACAGTAATAAAACAAGAGCAAAACAAACAGAAAACAATTAGGCATTCAAACTACAACCCAAGAAATATAAAATTGTCACAGAGCAGCTCATAGGGCTCAGAGATTCAACGTATATAAAGAGAACATGCAAAGTCCATGTAGGCATTGATTAGAAAACATAAATGAATATGGACCCTGAAACTTTGAGGCATAGATAGATATCATATCAATGAACCACAAGACCACAGTCTCCACACGGTTATTGACCAGTAGTTGGAAGTGAATGTTATAGCCTGGTGCTGTGAAGCAAAGATCTTACCACTGAGCCCCCATGTACTAGGAAAGGGAGAGTAAACTAAAGCTTTTCCTGTGAAATAAGAATTACAGAACATTTCGACAAAAGTAGTCTGTGCTAATGCTCTCACATATACACATACTAATTCAGAGTAACTGTCAAAAGTGACACACCCCTAAAACATAATAAATAGCATATTTCATCATCGAAACTATAAATTCAGAAAACATCAAACTAAATGTTTATGTTAAGAAGATGGTGCATAAAGCTATTTTAAGGATGATACTCATAATATGCAATATCTAGATTTAAGGTAAATATAAAAATGTATGCGTATCACATTTAAAATACACTGTATACAATTGTGTCTAAGCTTATTTCTACTTAAGACTGTATAGTTCATGCAAGTTTGCTGTCCAGCCTTGTTTTATATTTCAGTTAACAGAACATGCAGGGAGCATATTACTCTATGTGCAATGCATGACTGAAGCAGTTCTAAAGAAGAAACATACCAGGCAGCTGCATTTTAAATTTGAAAATAATTTCAAAAAATTTTGAGTGGTAATCTGGCAGGTTTATTTGATCAAATTATCTCTGCCAAGAAAAACCTTAGAAAATTCTCATGGGGTATTCTCATTCTTGAATTTCTGTCTGAAAAGAAAAATAACCGGAACTATCTCAGGAATAAAAGAATACGAAACAAAAAGTTTTGTTTATTTTATGTCTACAGCTTCACTATGGAAGTTATTCTATTTAGAAAATATGAAACTAGCAATAATGCCTTAGGAGATATATTTGATATGAGAACTGGTTTTCCTCTTGGCTGACACTGTGTTTGGCTTTGAACCAATGTACAATTAGTACTGAACTTTGTTTCTCTGTTTCAGCATGATATTGCAGAAGTCCCAAGTAAAGAATGCTGGCAAGCATGTTATTATAAAATGTTTTCATACATGTCAGCACCACATGATGAAAAGGCATTCTTTGCCATCCTACTGTATATACAGTTTTATATCTAAGATTAATTTTAAATTGAGATTTGACAGGGTATTTCATAGAATTTACAACAGTGTAGAATTAAAATCAAAGCACAACATGTTGGCAATTTTATATAATTTGTCACAATTTTTGTTTTGTTCATTATTTCACAATTATTGTTAGCAGCTTATTACTGCTTTCTGATTAAGTCCCTCTGTATTTTAATTATTATATAATTGTGTGTAAAGCCATGCAAGAAATGATGATCTCCATATTATTTCTGGTAATTTTCATATTGTTTACATGCCTTGTTCTGTGAACACACAGCTGCTAAGGTAATGGATACCAGGTTACAAAACCAATGTTGATGAAACGAGAAAGTGAAATTTTGTTTCAAGCAGTGTATATGCTGCAGTCATTTTAGATGTGTTTTATTTAAGTGAGCCTTTATTAATAATGCACTATACTGGAAAAAGAAGCAAAGACTATTTAAAATAATCTAGTGTTTTAGAAGCAGACAGAGATGTGTACTTCTTAAATAGAATTTATAACTTGTACCATTGCCATAGTTGTAGTAATGCCACAGTGGTACGGTGGTAGCGTTGTTACCTTACAGTAAGAGGTTCTCCCGTTCGATTCTCGGCTTGGCTTGGGAGTGCCTTCCATGTGGAGTCTGCATGTCCTCCCCGCGGTTGGGTAGTGTTCGAAAGGCATGTGTGCGTAAATGGGTGTGCCTTTGTTGAAGGTTGGGCATCGAGCTGGCACCTCGGGGTTTCGTAAAAATCTACTGCCAATCATTAGCAGACCAGAGTTCTGCTGTGGCAACCCCTTACCGGAAAAAGCCGAAAGACAAACAACAACAACCATTGCCATAGTAGTGTACTGATCACAAGTTTAACCAATTTCAGCCACAGCCGAGGTTACCAGAGTAGAATATATGAGTACATAAGGTAAAGTGAAATAACTAATCAGTACATGATTAGTTCATAGTTCATTGTTAAATACTAAAATAATGACCACTAGGAGCTTTCTAAGCCTAGGTGTGCAATCCAATCCAGTTGTATCCTTAAGTATCATGGCTGTTTATTAGGAGACGATATGTTAGTTAGGATGTTTCTAGAATGCATCGGGGGGGGGGGGGTCTGTTGATTCGGCCATTATTGTCTGCCTCTGTGTATCAAAAACATGGGGGCCAGACCTGGGGTAAATTTCTGATTTCCCATTTATTGGTCAAGGATTATGCTTAAATATGGTTATGGATGGACTCTGCTTTTTATGGATGGGAGTCCTGTTCCAGTGCATGGGAATCCTCTGAGACAAATACCTTTTTCACCAACATGTCTTATTTATGTCACAAGCAAACTTTGAATCCTTAGATCTAGTGTTTCTGATGCTGTTTATTTTGTGGATGTGTAAAAGATCCATCAGAGCTAAATCTAAGAATGCCTTGTATTTTAACCTCATTAATACAAGAATACTGACAATATACAAAGGCAAAGATACCAGAATGCAAGAAGAAATCATATTTAAAAGATTGTACATCTGTGGAGTGAGGTTAAGGATAAGGTTTTACAGTGGTTAATTTTGGTAGTGAAACAAACTTCAAAATAGGTTTTACATTTTATTAAGCATAAGAGGAAGATCATATTGATGCATATAGTGTTAAGATGTAAATGTTAGAGATGCTTAAAGGTAAATGAGTATCAGAAGATGAACTCATGGAAAGTTAAAAGCAAGAAGATTAGCCCTGTTACAGACCTGTGCTAAAAATGGTAACACTTGGCTTTGTTAGAGAGGGAAGCTAGCAGTTCTTTCTTGAACTTCTGTAAGGAAAGCATGGAACAAATGTATGAAGGAGGATTAACCCAGAGTTTTGGATCAATTATGAAGAATGCATGTTCAGTTGTAGTTAATAAATTGAGAAGTCTGAATAAGGTATATGAATTATAAGCTTCATAGCTGAGATTGTAGGTAGTGGATGAGAAACATACCCTTGAAGAAAGTTGTGATAGATATACAGATAAAAGTGAGGAGGACAAGGTCAAATATTTGAAGAACAGGAAGGTAAGTGACTCTTGCTGAATTTGTGCAATGATGTCTATAGGATAGGAGTCAGAGTAAATCTACAAATGCATTTACCAAAACTGGAATGTCAATTATTTTTTCAGTTTTTTCCTCAGCTGCCTTCCAATAATCAGACCCTTCCTTTCTTGATCAACTGGCCCATTAATTTTGCAAACACAGAAGTGAGATCACCAGAGTAGGTCATCTTTGATCCAGCCAACATGAAAATTTTGGATTTTTGGTGTTAGAGCCCTTACCCCAGTGCACATGCAAGTAACATGCTCTGAGTACAGTTACCCCACTACACATGCCAAGTAGCATGCTCCGAGTACAGGTATCCCAATTTACATGCCAAGAAACTTGCTCTGACTACATTTATCCCAATGCACATGCCAAAATGCACATGCCAAGTAACATGCTCTGAGTGCAGTTATCTGACTGCACATGCAAAGTAACATGCTCTAAGTACAGTTACTGCAGTCCCCACGCCAAGTAACATACTCTGAGTACAGCAACTCCAATGCAAATGCAAAGTAACATGCTCTGAGTAAAATTACCCGAGTGCACATGCCAAGTAACATGCTCTGAGTACAGTTACCCAATATACATGCCAAGTAATGTGCTCTAAATACAGTTACCCAAATGCACATGCCAAGTAACCTGCTCTGAATACAGTTACGCCAATGCACATGCCAAGTAAAATGCTGTGAGTATAATTACCCAAATGTACATGCTAAGTTACCAGCTCTGAATATAGTTACCCCAATGCACATGCCAAAGTAACATGCTCTGAGTTTAATTACCCAAATGCACATGCCAAGTAACATGCTCTGAGTACAGTTACCCCAATCCACATGCCAAGTAACATGCTCTGAGTAGCGTTACCCCAATGCACATGCCAGGTAAAATGCTGTGAGTACAGTTACCCCAGGCACATGCCAACTAACATGCTTTGAGTGCAGTTACCACAGTGCTCATGAAAACTAACATGCTCTGAGTACATTTACCCAAGTGCACATGCCAAGTAACATGCTTTAAGTACAGTTACTCCAACACACATGCCAAGTAACATGGTTGGAGAACAGTTACCCCAAGGCACATGCCAAATAATGTGCTCTGAGTACAGTTACCCCAATGCACATGCCAAGTAATGTGCTCTGAGTACAGTTACCCCAATCCACATGCCTAGTAATGTGCTCTGAGTACAGTTACACCAATGCACATGCCAAGTAAGGTGGTAGGAGTACAGTTACCCCAATGCACATGCTAAGTAATGTGCTCAGGGTACATTTACCCCAATGCACCTGCCAAGTAATGTGCTCTGAGTACAGTTACCTGAATGCACATGCCTAGTAATGTGCTCTGAGTACAGTTACCCCTATGCACATGCTAAGTAATGTACTCTGAGTACAGTTACACCAATGCAGATGACAAGTAGCATGCTCTGAGTACAGCTACTCCAGTGCACATGCCAAGTAATATGCTCTGAGTACAGTTACCCCAATACACATGCCAAGTAACATGCTCTGATTACAGTTACCACCAGTGCACATGCTCAGTAACATGCTCTGAGTATAGTTACCCCAATGCACATGCCAGGTAACTTACTCTGAGTATAGCTATCCCAGTGCACATTCCAAGTAACATGCTCTGATAACAGTTACCCCACAGCTCATGCCAAGTAACATGTTCTGAGTACAGTTACCCCAATATACATGCTAAGTAATGTGCTCTGAATACAGTTACCCCAATGCACATGCCAAGTAACATGCTCTAAATACAGTTACCCCAATGCACATGCCAAGTAACATGCTCTGAGTATAATTACCTCAATGCACACGCCAAGTAACATACTCTGAGTACAGTTACCCCAATCCACATGCCAAGTAACATGCTCTGAGTAGCGTTACCCCAATGCACATGCCAGGGAAAATTCTCTGAGTACAGTTCCCCCAGGCACATGCCAAGTAACATGCTTTGAGTGCTTTTACCATAGTGCACATGCCAACTAACATGATCTGAGTACACTTACCCAAGTGCACATGCCAAGCAACATGCTTTGAGTACAGTTACGCCAATGCACATGCCAAGTAACATGGTCAGAGTACAGTTACCCCAATGCACATGCCAAGTAACGTGCTCTGAGTACAGTTACCCCAATCCACATGCCTAGTAATGTGCTCTGAGTACAGGAACCCCAATGCACATGCCATGTAACATGCTCTGAATACAGTTACCCAGTGCACATGCAAAGTAACATGCTCTGAGTACAGTTACCCAAATGCACATGCCTGGTAATGTGCTCTGAGTACAGTTAGCCCTATGCACATGCCAAGTAATGTGCTCTGAGTACAGTTACCCCAATGCACATGTCAAGTAACATGTTCTGAGTACAGTTACCTCAGTGACCATGCCAGGTAACATACTCTGAGTGCAGTAACCCCAGTGCACATGCCAAGTAACATGCTCTGAGTACAGTTACCCCAGTGTACATGCCAAGTAACATGCTCTGAATACAGTTACCCCAATGCACATGAAAAGTAACATGCTCTGAGTACAGTTACCATAGTGCACATGCCAAGTAACTTGCTCTGAGTACAGGTACCCCAATGCACATGCCAAGTAACATGCTCTGATTACAGTTACCACCAGTGCACATGCCAAGTAACATGCTCTGAGTATAGTTACCCCAAAGCACAAGCCAAGTAACATGTTCTGAGTAGTTACCCCAATATACATGCTACGTAATGTGCTCTGAATACAGTTACACCAATGCACATGCCAAGTAACATGCTCTGAATACAGTAACCCCAATGCACATGCCAAGTAACATGCTCTGAGTATAATTACCTCAATGCACACGCCAAGTAACATGCTCTGAGTACAGGTACCCCAATCCACATGCCAAGTAACATGCTCTGAGTAGCGTTACCCCAATGCACATGCCAGGAAAAATTCTCTAAGTACAGTTCCCCCAGGCACATTCCAAGTAACATGCTTTGAGTGCTTTTACCACAGTGCACATGCTAACTAACATGATCTGAGTACACTTACCCAAGTGCACATGCCAAGCAACATGCTTTGAGTACAGTTATGACAATGCACATGCCAAGTAACATGGTCGGAGTACAGTTACCCCAATGCACATGCCAAGTAATGTGCTCTGAATACAGTTACCCCAACGCACATGCCAAGTAATGTGCTCTGAGTACAGTTACCCCAATCCACATGCCTAGTAATGTGCTCTGAGTACAGGAACCCCAATGCACATGCCAAGTAACATGCTCTGAGTACAGTTACCCCAGTGCGCATGCCAAGTAATGTGGTCAGAGTACAGTTAACCTAATGCACATGTTAAGTAACGTGCTCTGAGTACAGTTACCCCAATGCACATGCAAAGTAACGTGCTCTGAGTACAGTTACCTGAGTGCACATGCCTAGTAATGTGCTCTGAGTACAGTTACCCCTATGCACATGCCAAGTAATGTGCTCTGAGTACAGTTACCCCAATGCACATGCCAAGTAACATGCTCTGAGTACAGTTAACCCAGTGTACATGCCAAGTAACATGCTCTGAGTACAGTTACCGCAATGCACATGACAAGTAACATGCTCTGAGTACAGTTACCATAGTGCACATGCCAAGTAACTTGCTCTGAGTACAGTTACCCCAGTGCACATACCAAGTAATGTGCTTTGAGTACAGTTACCCTATAGCACATGCCAAGTAACACTCTCTGCGTACAGTTTCCCCAATGCACATGCCAGTTACCTGACTGCATATGCCAAGTAACATGCTCTGAATACAGTTACTGCAGTCCCCATGCAAAGTAACATACTCTGAGTACAGCTACCCCAATGCAAATGAAAATGAACATGCTCTGAGTACAATTACCCCAGTGCACATACCAGGTAACATGCTCTGAGTACAGTTGCCCCACAGCTCATGCCAAGTAACATGTTCTGAGTACAGCTACCCCAACATACATGCCAAGTAGTGTGCTCTGAATACAGTTACCCAAATACACATTCCAAGTAACATGCTCTGAGTACAGTTACCCCAGTGCACATGCCAAGTAGCATGCTCTGAGTACAGTTACCCCAATGCACATGCCAAGTAACATGCTCTGATTACATCACCCCATGTGCACATGCCAAGTAACATGCTCTTACTACAGTTACCCCAGTGCACATGCAAGTAACATGCTCTGAGTACAGTTACCCCACTACACATGCCAAGTAGCATGCTCTGAGAACATGTATCCCAATTTGCATGCCAAGAAACTTGCTCTGAGTACATTTATCCCAAACCACATGCCAAAATGCACATGCCAAGTAACATGCTGTGAGTGCAGTTACCTGACTGCAAATGCCAAGTAACACTCTCTGAGTACAGTTACCCCAATGCACATGCCAAGTAACATGCTCTGAATGCAGTTACCTGACTACACATTCTGAGTAACATGCTCTGAGTACAGTTACTCCAATGCCCATGCCAAGTAACATGCTCTGAGTGCAGTTACCTGACTGCAAATGCCAAGTAACACTCTCTGAGTACAGTTATCCAAATGCACATGCCAAGTAACATGCTCTGAGTGCAGTTATCTGACTGCACATGCAAAGTAACATGCTTTAAGTACAGTTACTGCAGTCCCCATGCCAAGCAACATACTCTGGGTACAGCAACCCCAATGCAAATGCAAAGTAACATGCTCTGAGTAAAATTACCCAAGTGCACATGCCAAGTAACATGCTCTGAGTACAGTTACCCACTATACATGCCAAGTAATGTGCTCTGAATACAGTTACCCAAATGCACATGCCAAGTAACCTGCTCTGAATACAGTTACGCCAATGCCCATGCCAAGTAAAATGCTCAGAGTATAATTACCCAAATGCACATGCCAAGTTACCATCTCTGAATATCGTTACCCCAATGCACATGCCAAGTAACATGCTCTGAGTTTAATTACCCAAATGCACATGCCAAGTAACATGCTCTGAGTACAGTTAGCCCAATCCACATGCCAAGTAACATGCTCTGAGTAGTGTTACCCCAATGTACATGCCAGGTAAAATGCTGTGAGTACAGTTACCCCAGGCACATGCCAACTAACATGCTTTGAGTGCAGTTACCACAGTGCTCATGAAAACTAACATGCTCTGAGTACATTTACCCAAGTGCACATGCTACGTAACATGCTTTAAGTACAGTTACTCCAACACACATGCCAAGTAACATGGTTGGAGTACAGTTACCCCAAGGCACATGCCAAGTAACATGATTGGAGTACAGTTACCTCAAGGCACATGCCAAATAATGTGCCCTGAGTACAGTTACCCCAATGCACATGCCAAGTAACATGGTTGGAGTACAGTTACCCGATGAACATGCTAAGTAATGTGCTCTGAGTATATTTACCCCAATGCACATGGCAAGTAATGTGGTCTGAGTACAGTTACCTGAATGCACATGCCTAGTAATGTGCTCTGAGTACAGGTACCCCAATGCACATGCCAAGTAACATGCTCTGAGTACAGTTACCCTAGTGCACATGCCAAGTAACATGCTCTGAGTACAGTTACCCCTATGCAAATGCAAAGTAATGTGCTCTGAGTACAGTTACCCCAATAGACATGCCAAGTAACATCCTCTGAGTACAGTTACCCCAGTGCACATGCCAAGTAGCATGCTCTGAGTACAGTTACCCCAACACACATGCCAAGTAACATGATCTGATTACAGTTTCTTACAGTGCACATACCAAGTAACATGCTCTGGGTACAGTTATCCCAGTGCACATGCCAAGTAACATGCTCTGAGTACAGTTACCCCAGTGCACATGAAAAGTAACATGCTCTGAATACAGTTACCATAGTGCACATGCCAAGTGATATGCTCTGAGTTCAGTTATCACAGTGCACATGCCAAGTAACTTGCTCTAAGTACAGTTACCCCAGTGCACATACCAAGTAATGTGCTTTGAGTACAGTTACCCCACTGCGCATGCCAAGTAACACTCTCTGCGTACAGTTACCCCAATGCACATGCCAAGTAACCTGCTCTGAGTGCAGTTACATGACAGCATATGCCAAGTAACATGCTCTGAGAACAGTTACTGCAGTCCCTATGCAAAGTAACATACTCTGAGTACAGCAACCCCAATGCAAATGCAAAGTAACATGCTCTGAGTACATTTACCCCAGTGCACATGCCAAGTAACATGCTCTGAGTACAGTTACCCCACAGCACATGCCAAGTAACATGTTCTGAGTACAGTTACCCCAATATACATGCCAAGTAATGTGCTCTGAATAAACTTACACAGATGCACATGCCAAGTAGCATGCTCTGAGTACAGTTACTCCAGTTCACATGCCAAGTAGCATGCTCTGAGTACAGTTACCCCAATGCACATGCCAAGTAACATGCTCTGATTACATCACCCCATGTGCACATGCCAAGTAACATGCTCTGAGTACAGTTACCCCAATGCACATGAAACATAATATGCTCTGAGTACAGTTATCCCAGTGCGCATACCAAGTAATCTGCTTTGAGTACAGTTACTGCAATGCACATGCCAAGTAACATGCTCTGAGTACAATTACTCCAGTGCACATGCCATATAGCATGCTCAGAGTACAGTTACCCCAATGCACATGCCAAGTAACATGTTCAGATTAGTCCAGCACAATCCGAAAACTGAACTTAAAAAAGGCAAATTCCAGGCGTTAATCCAATAACCACAGGAAACTAGTGGATTTTTAGAGCTTTCATTCACTCATTTGATATGTGAACTTCATCAGAAAAAAGTATGTGCATTAGGGTAACTGTATTCAGAGCACATTACTTAACATGTGCATTAGGTTAACTGTACTCAGAGCATGCTACTTGCCATGTGCACTGGGGTAACTGTACTCAGAGCATGTTACTTGGCATGTGCATTGGGGTAACTGTACTCAGAGCACATTACTTGGCATGTGCATAGGGGTAACTGTACTCAGAGTACATTACCAGGCATGCTCATTTGGGTAACTGTTCTCAGAGCATGTTACTCGGCATGTGCACTGGGCTAACTGTAGTCAGAGGATGTTATTTGGCATGTGCACTGGGGTAACTGTACTCTGAGCATTTTACCTGGCATGTGCACTGAGGTAACTGTACTCATAAAATGTTACTTGGCATGTGCACTGGGGGTAACGCTAATCAGAGCATCAAAAAGGCAAATTCCAGGCGTTAATCCAATAACCACAGGAAACTAGTGGATTTTAGCGCTTTCATTCACTCATTTAATACGTGAACTTCATCAGAAAAAAGTAACATACTCTGAGTAATGCATCCCCAATGCAAATGCAAAGTAACATGCTCTGAGTACAATTTCCCCTGTGCACATGCCAAGTAACATGCTCTGAGTACAGTTACCCCACAGCTCATGCCAACTAACATGTTCTGAGTACAGTTACCCCAATATACATCCAAAGTAATGTGCTCTGAATACACTTACCCAAATGCACATGCCAAGTAACATGCTCTGAGTACAGTTACCCCAGTGCAAATGCCAAGTAGCATGCTCTGAGTACAGTTACCCCAATGCACATGCCAAGTAACATGCTCTGATTAGATCACCCCATGTGCACATGCCAAGTAACATGCTCTGACTACAGTTACCCCAATGCACATGCCAAGTAACATGCTCTGAGTACAGTTACCCCAATGCACATGAAAAGTAACATGCTCTGAGTACAGTTCTCCAGTGCACATACCAAGTAATCTGCTTTGAATACAGTTACTCCAATGCACAAGCCAAGTCACATGCTTTGAGTACAGTTACTCCAGTGCACATGCCATGTAGCATGCTCAGAGTACAGTTACCCCAATGCACATGCCAAGTAACATGCTCTGATTAGAGTTACCCCTAGTGCACATGCCAAGTAACATTTTATGAGTACAGTTACCTCAGTGCACATGCCAGGTAACATGCTCAGAGTACAGTTACCCCAGTGCACATGCCAAGTAACATGCTCTGACTACAGTTGCCTCAGTTCACATGCCAAGTAACATGCTCTGAGTAGAGTTACCCCAAAGCACATGAAAAGTAACATGCTCTGAGTACAGTTACCATAGTGCACATGCCAAGTAATATGCTCTGAGTTCAGTTACCCTAGTGCGCACGTCAAGAAACTTGCTCTGAGTACAGTTACCCTAGTGCACATGCCAAGTAATATGCCCTGAGTTCAGTTACCCCAGTGCGCATGCCAAGAAACTTGCTCTGAGTACAGTTACCCTAGTGCACATACCAAGTAATATGCTTTGCATACATGTTACCCAACTGCACATGCCAAGTAACACTTTCTGTGTACAGTTAAGTTGCAAAGTAACATGCTATGAGTACAATTACCCCAGTGCACATGCCAAGTAATATGCCCTGAGTTCAGTTACCCCAGTGCGCATGACAAGAAACTTGCTCTGAATACAGTTACCCAAATGCACATGCCAAGTAATATGCTCTGAGTACAATTACCCCAGTGCACATGCCAAGTAACATGCTCTGATTATATCACCCCATGTGCACATGCCAAGTAACATGCTATGACTACAGTTACCCCAATACACATGCCAAGTAACATGCTCTGAGTACAGTTACCCCAATGTACATGAAAAATAACATGCTCTGATTACAGTTACCCCAGTGCACATACCAAGTAATCTGATTTGAGTACAGTTACTCCAATGCACATGCCAAGTAACATGCTCTTAGTACAGTTACTCCAGTGCACAATCCATGTTGCATGCTCAGAGTACAGTTACCCCAATGCACATGCCAAGTAACATGCTCTGATTAGCGTTACCCCCAGTGCACATGCCAAGTAACATTTTATGAGTACAGTTACCTCAGTGCACATGCCAGGTAACATGCTCAGAGAACAGTTACCCCAGTGCACATGCCAAGTAACATACTCTGACTACAGTTACCCCAGTGCACATGCTAAGTAACATGCTCTGAGTACAGTTACCCCAAAGCACATGAAAAGTAACATGCTCTGAGTACAGTTACCATAGTGCACATGCCAAGTAATATGCCCTGAGTTCAGTTACCCCAGTGCACATGCCAAGTAACACTCTCTGTGTACAGTTACCCCAATGCACATGCCAAGTAACATGCTTTGAGTGCAGTTACCTTACTGCATATGCAAAGTAACATGCTCTGAGTACAGCTACTGCAGTCCCCATGCCAAGTAACATACTCTGAGTACAGCAACCCCAATGCAAATGCAAAGTAAAATGCTCTGAGTACAATTACCCCAGTGCACATGCCAAGTAATATGCTCTGAGTACAGTTAGCCCACATCTCATGCCAAGTAACATGTTCTGAGTACAGTTACCCCAATATACATGCCAAGTAATGTGCTCTGAATACAATTACCCCAATGCACATGCCAAGTAACATGTTCCGAGTATAATTACCCAAATGCACATGCCAGTAACATGCTCTGAGTACAGTTACCCCAAGTCACATGCCAAGTAACATGCTCTGAGTAGTGTTACCCCAATGCACATGCCAAGTAAAATGCTCTGAGTACAATTACCCCAGGCACATGCCATTAACATGCTTTGAGTGCAGTTACCACAGTGCACATGCCAACTAACATGCGCTGAGTACATTTACCCAAGTGCACATGCCAAGTAACATGCTTTAAATAAAGTTACTCCAATGCACATGCCAAGTAATATGGTCAGAGTACATTTACCCCAATCCACTTGCCAAGTAACATGCTCTGAGTACAGTTACCCCAATGCACATGCCAAGTAATGTGCTCTGAGTACAGTTACCCCAATGCAATGCCAATTAATGTGGTCAGAGTACAATTACCCCAATGCACATGCTAAGTAATGTGCTCTGAGTACAGTTACCCCAATGCACATGCAAAGTAACAAGCTCTAAGTACAGTAACCCCAATGCACATGCCTAGTAATGTGCTCTGAGTACAGTTACCTCAATGCACATGCCAAGTAAACTGCTCTGAGCACAGTTACCCCAGTGCACATGCCAAGTAACATGCTGTGAGTACAGTTACTCCAATGCAAATGCCAAGTAACATGCTCTGATTACTGTTACCCCCAGTGCACATGCCAAGTAACATGCTCTGAGTAGAATTACTCCAATGCACATGCCAGGTAGCATGCTCTGAGTACAGTTCCACAGTGCACATGCAAAGTAACATGCTCTGAGTACAGTTACTGCAGTCCCCATGCCAAGTAACATACTCTGTGTACAGCAACCCCACAGCTCATGCCAAGTAACATGTTATGAATACAGTTACCCCAATGCAAATGCAAAGTAACATGCTCTGAGTACAATTACCCCAGTGCACATGCCAAGTAACATGCTCTGAGTAGAATTACCCCAATGCACATGCCAGGTAACATGCTCTGAGTACAGTTCCACAGTGCACATGCAAAGTAACATGCTCTGAGTACAGTTACTGCAGTCTCCATGCCAAGTAACATACTCTGTACAGCAACCCCACAGCTCATGCCAAGTAACATGTTATGAATACAGTTACCCCAATGCAAATGCAAAGTAACATGCTCTGAGTACAATTACCCCAGTGCACATGCCAAGTAACATGCTCTGAGTACAGTTACCTCACAGCTCATGCCAAGTAACATGATCTGAGTACTGTTACCCCAATATACATGCCAAGTAATGTGCTCTGAATACAGTTACCCCAATGCACATGCCAAGTAACATGCTCTGTGTATAATTACTCCAATACACATGCCAGGTAAAATGCTCTGAGTACAGTTATCCCAGGCACATGCCAAGTCACATGCTTTGAGTGCAGTTACCACAGTGCACATGCCAACTAACATGCTCTGAGTACACTTACCCAAGTGCTCATGTGAAGTAACATGTTTTGAGTGCAGTTACTCCAATGCACATGCTAAGTAACATGGTCGGAGTACAGTTACCCCAATGCACATGCCAAGTAACGTGCTCTGAATACAGTTACCCCAATGCACATGCCAGGTAATGTGCTCTGAGTACAGTTACCCCAATTCACATGCCTTGTAATGTTCTCTGAGTACAGTAACCCCAATGCACATTCCAAGTAACGTGGTCGGAGTGCAGTTACCCCAATGCACATACTAAGTAAAGTGCTCTGAGTACAATTACCCTAATGCACATGCCAAGTAATGTGCTCTGAGTACAGTTACCCCAATGCACATGCCAGGTAATGTGCTCTGAGTACAGTTACCCCAATTCACATGCCTTGTAATGTTCTCTGAGTGCAGTTACCCCAATGCACATGCCAAGTAACATGTTCTGATTGCAGCTACCCCCTCGTGCACATGCCAAGTAACATGCTCTGAGTACAGTTACCTCAGTGCACATGCCAGGTAACATGCTCTGAGTACAGTTACCTCAGTGCACATGCCAAGTAACATGCTATGACTACAGTTACCCGAGTGCACATGCCAAGTAACATGCTCTGAGTACAGTTACCCCAATGCACATGAAAAGTAACAGGCTCTGAGTACAGTTACCCTAGTGCACATGCCAAGTAATATGCTCTGAGTTCAGTTACCCCAGTACACATGCCAAGTAACTTGCTCTGAGTATAGTTACCTCAGTGCACATACCAAATAACATGCTCTGAGTACAATGTTTATTAGGTATCAATGAATCAAGTCAGTCATGGCCTTGTCCCATTGATGCCTTTCCTTACATGGTGGTCTCTGTTCTCTAACAGGGATTCAGTCATGGGACCATTCATCCTGCACATGTATTCCCACACCCACTCTCAAGAAAGAGGCAAGATGGTTAACCCATGTCAGAATGTCAGATAAATTAGATTTAGAAAACTAAGAAAGGAAAAGGAATTAGTAGTTTAACTTTCCTCACAGATCAGTGCACTTCATGTGTATGAAACCTGGAGTTATTATGACATACATTGCTTATCTTGTTTGCTTTCTTTTTAAGGAAGTTTACTTGTTAGTTCATTGTAAGGGGGATACTTGAAGGTATAAACAGACTCAAACATTGAACTACTGAATGTTAAACACAGAGTAGGATTAGGAAGTGCTTGTACTTTGCTAGCAGTGCAAAAGAACATGTATTTAGTTTTAGAGGAATTTAGTGCAAGTTACTGGGAGGAAAGGATCTCCAGAAGTTGGCTGCAGGTTTATTGAAATTAGTATTAGCTTATATGTATTACCTAATTTTAATAATGATGCTATTTATATAGATAAGAATGCTCCGATTCATTAAACATCCATAAAGGATATTTATAAAATGACATTACAGAATGGGATCAAAGATGGAGCTTTGAGTAAACTCAAAAGATAAGGTATGTTTGGAAGAAAGGGAATTGGATACTTATACCTGAAACCAGTGACCAAAACAGTCAATTTACAGACGTCTACAAATACTGTTCAAATGTGATGGACTTGGTTAGCATAGATGAAATATGATACACAGACTTTGATAGCACTGCAACCCATAGATGGTGCATGCTATTATTGAGATAGGATGTGGTATTTTTATAATAATTAAGTTATTTTAGTATAGACAGCTTTTTTTCAGTAACTTCCCTAAATGAGGCAGATAATAGATAGTTTGTCATCAGATGGTTTTGTATGTGAAGGGATTTTTGCAATGAGAATAATACTGGCTATTTGTTCACAGGGAACAGAAAGTCTGAGAAGTAAGAGCATAAATTTATATGTCAGACTTCATATGTTTTAGAGAATGCATGTCAACATAAAAAATATGTTATTCTAGCAACTTTCTAAGTTAATAAGAGCAATAATTAAAATCTGTCCCTTATTTTAGGCCTTTGCCCCCACTCCACATTATTTTTGGCTTTGTCCAGATTCATGCACTTAGAGGTTCAGAGGTATGAGTTACAGACATGTTGAAAAGGTTTAGACCAGGTTCAGGTTGCATGTTTCAGTAAACCATCTATACCAGAACTAACACTGGTAGTGCATCTGTTAGCTGTGCATTGCCTTTAATGTGATTCTTCTGAGACAAAAAGGTAGAAGGTAAGGATGATGAGACATGTGGAACTGGTTGTCTAGTGTTGTAGGTGCATACGTAGTGAAGTCATGTGTAAATAATTTAGGAGTAATTTGTATTTGAGTAGCATTATTGTTTTTTTATTTCAGACAAGAGCTTTACTGACCTCTTTCTATAATATTTGAGTAAGAAATTATAGGTTTTAATTAGTTTCTGTCTAGAATAAATTGCTTTTGTTTGGTGAATATTTTTAGTAGCATTGCATAAATGTATGCAGTGTTCTCTGAGTGAAAGGCTGCTAGATGTTTTTTTTTATTTTTTTTTTTTTTTTTTTATGGTTTTCCAAGCAATTTTCTATATAGTTTTATTGAATTAAGTACTGAAGAAATTGGTATATAGGAAAGTAAAAAAGGGGGAAGGCCAAGCAAAGGAACATACATGAGGCCACAGGGAATGTAAGGGTTAGAGTGGAGAGGAGGAAGTTTTTTTTTTTTTTGGGGGGGGGGGCAGACACCCATCTATTTTTTAAGAAGGGGAAATGGGAAATGATGCAATATGAAGGCAGGGAATGGAAAGAGAGTAGAGCTGTAGAAAAAGACACATGTAAAAACACAAAATACACAAAGACCAACATCATAGGTGCTTACACAAAGGGGGAAGATTTGACAAATGAGTGGGTTGACTGCAGGTACACCCTCTCCTTCATTAGACAGGATGGCAGGCCTGGAGGTGGACGGAGTGCTGGTGGGAGAGGGCTGGGCCCATTGGCAGGATAGAACCATTGCCATGTCAATGACATACTAGTGAAATTGTTATGCAACTGTTAACATGAATAGGCAGAAGTAAAATGTCAAACATGAAATAAAAGACCCAAAAAGGGATAGCAAAAACAGAGGGACAGACAAATATAAATTATTAATATGAAAGTTTCTGACAACCACTAATACTGGTAACTGTGTACTGCACAGCTACTAGATAAGGCACTGTCCCTGGTCTGATGGTTCTGCTTGGGTACATAAAACCAAATATCCCTGTTGCATAATGTGCATGCAGGTGTACTGTCTTACTATCCCTGGGGCCAGGATTGGGTGAAGTGGGGATAAGCCTGTATGCATGAGATTTGGGTATGGAATGTGATATGTCATGGGGGTAGGTTGTAGCCCTGTGTCCATGCTATAAGGGACATGGCTAAAGATATGTCATGTAGGCTTGGAGGGAGGTAACACTTATGCCAAACTTTCCTAAAAGGACACCGCTCCATTCAACAAACAGAGAAACAATCCTGTCTAAGCATACAGCTATCAGCAGATGTTTGCCAAAAACCTTAAGGTACTTTGTCATATGCTAGGCACAACATAAATGTAGCAGAAATGCCAAGTGAAGCTGTAACTGACAAAATTAAATGGTGGAGTGATACATGGGCAATATGCTGCCAAGAGCCACCATACCATGAACTACACCACAGATCACAACCCCATCCACACCACACTGATCCTCTACCCCAAACCAGGCCCCCATGGCTCTGATATATCTGTCCTGGGCCAGTGTGCAGAGTGCAAGGATGTGGTAACCACCCTTCATATCAGGCACCTTGAAGCAATGGGTCATCTCTCTGCAAACAAGCTTTGGGTGTCTGCAATTAATATGTTAATTTTGTATGTGGGTGTGCAATGCATTGCATATTTGCAGGGTTTGAGCTACTGCACAAAGCAAAATGAGGACAGAGCTGTTTCACTGCTACATATACAAACTATACAGATGGTTAAAGCTAAATATCTCTAGTATAGCTAAATAATGAATAACATGACAACAAATCATTATCCACCCTATGTGCAAAGTGACATTCCTTTCTCCTCTAGTACATGAAATTATTCTCCAATATTTTCTTTTAATTTATTAAACAAGAACAAGAACCACAGATCAATTAAAATCCATTAAGAATCTGTCTGTAAGGGAAATATTAGGAAAGTGATCAGCCTAGTATATTTACTATATATCTAATGGCTGTCTCTCTGATTTCTTCTGTCCATTGGCTCAGAATATCAGAATTCTCTCTGCAGGTCACTAAAATGGTGCTGCTACTGTTCAACAGAGAGGCCTATGCCAGTAACAGCAGTCTCTACCTGGCCAGACTGTTGGCTAGACTGTGTTAGCATTCACTTTACACTAAAGACTCTCAGAATGGCCTACAGTCAGGCACCCCGGTGATCCCTGTACAGCAAGGCAAACAGAACTGACTTTCTTTCTTTACTGCCCAAGCTGGGAGCCCTGCCATTGCCAGAGCATGTGTTAACCATGGCCACTCATGAGGTTGCAATACAGAGAAATATGGTATCCGTCTTGAGGTCAGGCACATTGATTTTTGTTGATATGGAATTCACATCTATAGGCAGCTATGTAAGTATATATGTGGTATGTTGGTACTGAGGTATGATCAGTAATGTAAAAGCACTGCACAAGTATTACAGTGCCTATATTTGTTACTACTTTTGCTCTTCAGGGCCTACCTAACACAGGAGAAGAAGGTCACTGGAAGGAGTTCTACCAACAGAATGAACAATGACTGACATGGAACAGTTCCTGGTATCTCTGCCTGGGTGGGAAGATAGCTCTGTAATCCACAGTGGAGTACAATATATCAGTACCAAGCTGCACATTTCACCATGGTTATCCATCTGAACATGAGATAAAACCTTCTTAACTTTCATGGTGATACAAATTGAAAGCATGTCTTCTTTACTTTAAAGGAACATTTGGGCTGCAGGTCCCAAGGCTATCTTCCCAAGGTGCTTTAAACATTACTTTTCTGTATAACTGTTGTACTGTAGTAGCCTGACTGCACTGTGGGTATTAGTGATGGGTTCATTCATAGAATGGATACTTTTGGTATTTTAAAGGGTGCTGTGTTATAAGGGTCCCCCGCCATGGATATGTCTGCTTGATATCTGGAAAATGTCTGGTTCTAATGACGATAGAGGCCAAATCTCAGCACAGTCAGGGGTTTTGGTGGCACTTGTAAACTGGGGCAATGTGATGACCACATCTCAGCACCTTCCAAGGAAGCATTACCTGTGTCTGTTCAACCTACCTCCTAGATCAAAGATGTCACCCAGCGACAGGACAGTGACAGGAGGATGCAAACACAGTTGCCCAGGGAGAGGTCTCATATACAGCAGTATGGTCGCCCTTGGATAACACCAACTCCATTGAGTGAGATGATGACCTCAAGGGCCAATGTGCCAGTGGCTGAACACACGATTGGAACCAGTCCTCTCCTGTGCTGAGTGTCTCCACAGCCAATACTCATTGTTTATGCAGGGCCATAATGCAGGAACATGTAGTCACTATTAAAGCCATATTTGATCTTGTCAGGGTACTACATGGTCTGCATGAATACCTTTTTGAGTACAAGGTCCAAATGTGCAACATGCCAACATTATGGATATGTTGTATAGGGAGTTTATGCACAGCAGGTGCCCCATTCTGCTACCTATTACAGCCACATCACTTGTCATGGCTGGTCTACCTCCACTTCTGGCCCTCTGTGAGAGGGGGAATCCATGGTCAAAGACTCGTAGTGCCACCATCTCAACACCACTGTCTAGTTTTGATGGCACTGTGAGATAATATGGGCATACAGGCAGATGGTGTTTGTATGAAGACCACCTAAGATATTGCCCACCTTTTGTGCTCATGGTGCACTCTGTCCTATGTGCATGCAGCTGATCATGCCTGTAACCTACCCAGAAGAGGGCAACCTTGTGGAAAGTACTATGCAGAGTCAGTTCATACATCTCCTGTGGGTGCCCTGGACACAGTGCAAAATGAACTGCACAGACACAAACACATGCACACACATATCAGAAATAGCCACCACCATCATGTCACTAGACATAGGTTCATAGGTTCATAGGATGATACTAGGCTATTGGTCTGGAGCCCCTTATAAGCCTAGCTAAGAATTTTGCCCATGTTCCCTCAAAGTCAGCACCTGTTCCCCCTGTCCAGCAGGGACACAGGTGGGATCCCAGAGGTGTATTTTCTATTTCCCGTTTAGTCGTCCAAGTTCCACTTAAAGAGGCTAGAGAGGTACTTGGAAAGGAAGTCTATTCCACAGACAAGGGAGTCAAATCTATCCCACCAACAAGTTATATTAATGTCATAGACCAAGTTAAGACCTTGTGTGTGGGTTGCTTGAGTGGAGTTTGTCTTAACAGATATGCAGCAACTGCATCAAGGCTGGGGTCTGAGATAGCCTTGTATGCCAGACACAGGTCACCTCTTAGAAGTCTGTATGAGACTGAGTAGAGGGACAGGGCTTTTAGCCTATCTGTATAGGATAGGTGTTTGAGACCATGGATTTTCCTGGTCAAGAAACTCTGTGGTTTCTCGAGCTGCTGCATGTGCTTAACAAGGTACATGCTGAAGGGTGCACTGTATTTGATAATGGGTCTGATAAGGGAGGAGTACAGGGATGCTGTGACCTCCTTGTTCCTGGATGAAATACCCTTATTTATGAGGTGGGCCATGTAGAAAGCTTTCCATACAATGGAGGCAACTTGGTGGTCAAATATGAGGTTGCTGTCTATCTGGGTGCCCAAGTCCCTCACGACTGATTGCATGCTTAGTACATTGTTATTAATTTGATAATTAATGGGGATGCCATTTTCCCCAAGGAGGATAATTATGCATTTCTTCGCATTCAGTTTGAGGCCATTGTTCTGGCACCAGTCATTAGTTTGTGTAAGGACCTCTTGGAGGATGTTCACATCACTAGGGGAATTTAAGACAGCACCCGACTTGCAGCCATCTGCAAATTTGGTCAGCCACAGACCACGGGTTTTGGCATGCACTTCAGAAAAGTATATCCCAAACAGTAGAGGCCCCAAGACTGATTCTTGGGGTACACTGTTCATTATAGATCTGCTACTGGAGGTGGCTTCACCTACTTTGACTGAGTGGGTTCTATCAGTGAGGCAGTTTGCTACCCATCTGGTAACATACAGGTTGATGCCTAGCTGGGAGAGTTTATCTATTAAGCCTGAGTGGGGAATAGTGTCAAAGGCTTTGGCTAGGTCAAGGTAGGTGGTGTGCACCATCTTCCCCTCATCCATGGCTTTGTTGACTGTTTCCAAGAAGTCGACCAAGTTTAACAGGCATGATCTCCCTTTAACAAAACCAGACTGTTTGGGGTCAAGCATTTGGAGGTTCCCAATGTCCTTGTTTATAAGATCCATGATAATGCATTCCATGGCCTTGCAGATCAGGCTAATTAGGCTGATCCCCTTATAATTGCCTTGGTCAATGGACTCTCCACCTTTGTGTAGAGGCATTACAGTGGCTGTCCTCCATTCAGCTGGGACAAAGCCAGTGCTCAGGCTTTGGTTGAATAGGGTGTCTAATGGAGCTGAGAGCTCATGCCTGAGTTTAAGTAGGATACAGCCAGGGATGTTATTGGGTCCCATTAAAACTGTATTTTTTGCTTTGAGAAGACATTAAGGACCTGTTCCTGGTGATGAGGGAGGGGGGTAGGTGCTGGTGATGCCCTGGTTTACTGATGGGGGGACATGGGGGTGAAGTTTTCACTGAACTTGTCTACCAGCAAGTTGCCTATATCTATGGCATTTGTGTATGTCATGTTATTGACCACCAGTTCAGAACAGATTTCGGTGTTACCTTTGAGATTGCGGACATATATGAAGAAGGCCTTCTGACTGTCCTTAGTGGATGTGGCTAATTTGGACTCAAAGTTAGCCTTAGAGGATTTCACCAGTGACCTTATTTGCTTGTTCAGACAAAGGAGAGATTGCTTCCAGCTTGGCACCTGCTCCTTCTTGGTCCTGGACAGCACTTTTTTTCTTTTATTACAGAGTTTGTTTATTGCTTCTGTCCACCAGACAGGTTTACTCTTCCTTGAGGAAGATGATTTTTCTCTCCTACTTTTTAATACATCCGCCACATGCCTCTTACCCACAACTTGTACTCTTAATTTCAGTTCTTATCTGTATGCTAATCATACCACTCAAGAAATCTGGACAAAGCTGTAAAAGATGGGAGAACATAGTCCCAAAAATAGGGACAATTTGTAAAGACTGCTTTTACAAATGTAGGAAGTTGATAGAGTAATGGGTTGTACATTAGCATGAATTGTCTGTGATATGAAGTCTGCACCACAAATGTTTCTCATTATTTTTTTTATTTCAACCCTCAAAGATTTGCCAATAATTTGTCAGAAAAACAAAATTTTATGAGTAAAAGAACAAAAATATGAGGCAAAAATCTGGACATTCCATGAAACTCTGGACAGTTGAGACATATGGTGCTGATATCCCCACATATTCATTTGTATATCAAGTTTCAAAAGTCTGTTGGTCTTCCATTGTCCTGTTCTTTACTCCTCCTGCCTTTTGCGCTAATCAGGACTACCTAACACTTTTATATTTCCCTCTTCAATCAAAAGGTCAAATTTCTTCAAAATCCAGTTGCCTATCTGCTGAACCAGTTTCCATATCCTGTTCTTTATGAGTTTTTGCTATTTCACATTACCCAGCCATGAACACACCAAATTATCCTACTGACTCAACAAATGAGAAACATTCATGCAAACTCAGTCTCTGTTCCATATGCCTCCTCCCATAGCATTGCCATTTATTCTATAAATTATGTGTTTTTTATACTTCTATCACATATGCAGATTATCTGTGCTTTCTTCCCCAAACTTCCACCAATCTGACTCTTTTGTACATACCATCTTCTTCAAATATTTTCTTTTTTTTTTTAAAAAAAACGACTTCAAAAGATACAAGTAATTACCTCATATTTTTCATCACAAAAATATGTTTGCAGTGATATTAGAAAGCAGGAACAGGGTCTATATTAGAACATCGAAGTTTCAAAACTTTGAATGTTCTAATATTGAACCCTATTCAGCGAAAGCTGAAAATATCGAAGCAACAGAAAACCGAAAATTTTCCTAGGGAAAGAATTCGGTTGACTATTTCTGTTGCTTCGGTATTTTCAGTGCTATGGTAGAAAGATACGGGTCAGGTTCAGGTAAGTGTGTGATTGAGTGCGGGTTAGGTTAGTTAGGGTTAGGGTGCGGGTTAGGTATGTGTGCAATTGTGTGGACGTGAAGGTTAGGGCGGGTTAGGTGAGTTAGGGTTAGGGCGCAGGTCAGGTAAGTGTACATTTGTGTGGACGTGAGGGTTAGGGCGGGGTAGGTGAGTTAGGGTTAGGGCGCGGGTGAGGTGAGTGTGCAATAGTGATGGACCTTAGGGTTAGGGTTTGGGTTAAGGTAAGTGGATAGTTAGTGGTGTGTGTATAGTTTAGTGTAGGTTTAGGTGTAAGATTTTAGGTGTATGTGTATGGATTCCTGTTAATTTGATGTTCTTGTGTTGTGTGTATGTGTTTTGGAATTTGCTGTTCTGTATGTTCGATGTTTTCAGCTTTCGCTGAATAGGGTTCAGGATTAGAACATTTGAAGTTTTGAAACTTCGATGTTCTAATATAGACCCGCAGGAATATTATAACCCACGTCAATGTCAAGAAAGGTTTTGATTCTGTAGGCCCAAGTCATGGCATAATTTATCAACTATACTAGAAGAAATATGTTTTGCTGCACTTCTAGATTTCTTGGGTCTGACAGTGGTATTGTATTGTCTCCATAAATGTAAGCACTTGCCATTTTTCCATTTTTTTCTATTTGTATGAAAAACAATGTCACTTTGACTAACATTTTTATAGAATTTTAATTATAGAACTTTGATTCTGATTGCTATATTTGTGTTATTAGCTTGCACATACAAATAAATCCAACATGGTATTCAGTCTGGCTTTCAACTTCATTACTGCCAAAAAAAATCATAAGTTGAAATTGTTGAATCAGAATAGTGTTACACATCTGTGTTGAATATGGTAGCAATAATTATTCTGTTGACAGCTTCTTATCCATCCATATGGGATTAATTGAAATCTAGATGAAAGCTGGTATTACATACCTCTGAAATGACAATTGTAACATAAAGTGATATTAGCTTTAAGAAATTGAAGCAATGGTATGATATTTATTCTGTAAATGTCAGAAGCTAAAAGACTGATTAAAGGAGATAACTTACTACATCAACTGAGATTAAATATTCTGTTGAAATACGAAGCAAGGTTAACATTCCATTTAAAACAGTTAATCTTTACATGAGCATAACTTAACACATAATTCATTCGGATTCAGCATCTTGGAAACTCTCTTCAGAGTAACTTGGACAAAACCTAAACAAAATTTTCTTCCCTTTCTTAAGGTTGTGAAAATCATGTTCCTGAAATATCCACTCATGCGCCAATCACATTTTTTTATAAAATTAATTCTACCTAATATGAAAAGAGTAGATAAATTCCATTGCTGGTCTAAGTCCTCCATTGTCTTTATGGTCACAGTACTTGCATTCCTGCACTAATAAGTATGTCTTTATTACAGATCTAACCTAAGAATGTAAGACTGTGTCAGCTGAAGCCAGAATACATCTATACATCTCTGTAGTAGGATGAATTATTGTAACACTGGTTTATGCATTTATCTTATAAACTTTAATCTTTTGTAAATGCTTTAAGCTTTTTATTAAAAACTGTATGAGAATCAACTGTATTAGGTACAATAAGGAGCAAAACTCTCTTTATATATACATCTATATATACAAATAAATATATATATATATATATATATATATATATATATATATATATATATATATATATATACACAGTATATAGATATATATATGTATATACAGTATATATATATATATATATATATATATATATATATATATATATAAAATATATATATATATACATACATACATACACACACACACACATACACACACACACACACACACACACACACACACACACACACACACACACACACACACACACACACACGCACACACACTCACACATACATCAATATCTATACTTATATATATATATATTTGTATATATGGGTCTAGTGACATTGCTTAAGGCCGACATGAGGTCAACAACATAAAAATTCTAAAACAGATAATATAAACAGAATCAATATTACACCAATGAGGGCTATATGCCTTTCCCCCTCTCTATTGTGAACTCAGAGTCAGTATATTTGATTAGCAAGGGGTAGGAGTTCAGAGTGGCTTGCCTCCTGCAAAAACATTGTTTTTGATGTGTTTGGTTTCAGTTTACCTGTTTAGTTTTTGTCTTTTTTGTCAACCATTTTCATGCTGATAGCTGTTTATACAAATGTCACAATTGCTTATTAGGGAAAATTAAATCAGTCTTGATTTGCCTTTGAGTTAACACTGTTTCAGTACAGTAAGCATGAATTATTTGTTTGTTGGTTTGTTTATCTGCAGATCAAGTAATAAATGTGATTCACAAGACAACAGCTTGTTTCTTAATCAAATAGATTTGTCATAACTGATTTTCATTAAAGTGTTTACATTCATAATTGTTTAATCAACATGCGCATTTCTGCCTTCTGTTCCTCACAGAACACACTAAGCAGTCCTTACAGATATAATGCCATAGATGACTTTACTGCTCTCCATTGTTAGCAAAAAGGACCATGTGAGAATAAATTTGAGACAAAAAGTCAACAGATTTCATTGCATCAGTTGACAATCTGTGTAGACCGTTATCTAATATTAATAATTATTATGTAATTTTAGAGCGGTTAAGATTAATATTACACATATATGATACAAAAAAAGTCTAGAACTGTTTTCAATAATTACCAGCAAAAAGAATTTGGTATAAAACAAATCACCTTCTTTAGAAAATGTAATAGTTTTAGAGTGAGGTATATGTAACCTGATTGTGTTGCATGTATGACTTTCATGTCTAAGTGATTAATAATGCATGGCCATTTAATATCTTCAGGCCATAAATTGTACAGCTGTTGGTATTGTGTTTTATCTAGTACAAGATTAAATTCCAGAGACAGTGTAGCTAAATGAACTTAAAGAATCAGGAGGCTCATATTATATTTTAGCAGATAGGCTATGGGTGAGATTTGCAACCATTTCTGTCTCATAGAATAGAGCTGGTATACAGTAGAATGATATACAAAACCCAATGTACATGATCCATAAATATATTGGTGCATACTAAGCTAACTGCACTGAAGGGCCATTTTACGCCTAGCCAATAACCTGATGTCAGAACTAAACCCTGTACCTTGTGTTTATAAGGTGAATATCTTAAGCAGTATGCCAAACCAACTATTATCGTATTGATTAGCCACAGTGTCCCATGTACAGAGCACACATTCAAATTACTCACCCAAGATCATCTGCATTTTACAAACACAGTAACCACAGCATGTTGGCATTTGCTATTATTATGCCTTTCCACTCCATACAAGTTTCCATGCATATTGATTGATAGCATACTATGTGCTAACATTGACAGATGCTTCAGCAGTGTCGTTGGAGTAACTGTCATTTTCACCCAATAATATTCTGTACAGCATTATCCAGTCCATCCTTCTCAATTTGTCTAGCCACACCTTGACCCTCTATGTCAATGTCTTTTATTTACTTCCCCTAATTTTTGTAGGTTGTAAACACACAACCACTTAACATTATGTGATATTTTGCTGTACCAGCAATGCTCAATATCAGCCATACATTATCAGTCCAAGTGCTATTACAGATTTATTTAGGTTTATTTAGGTGGTAAATGAATGCTTCTTTCCTCCCATGTTCTTTAAATGCCTCAAAAATATTTGATAATTGCATTTTCATCTCCATCTTTTATCATTATTAAATTCATTATCAGTTTATCAATTATCTCCTTTACCCATACCTTTTAGCCTCAGTTTTTTAGACTGCTACCAGTTCCAGTGAGAACTACATACAGATTTTACTCTCAGAAGTAAGACTGACTTTTATTAGTGTAAAATGAAGCAATGTGTTATGTAAAGCCAATATACATCCATGAAAGAGGAATATCAGATCAAGCTTTAGCTGCAGTGTTACGGAGGTAATGTGAGGAGGATTTGGAGAAATGGAAACTAAGTAAGTGAAATGGCCCAGATTAGATAGATTGCTTGATTGCAAAAAATGGCCAGTGAGATGATTTGAAGGAAAAATCAGAAGACAGAGAAAGGTAGGGATCAAAGAGTGGAATGGAATTATGGTCGCCTGGAAGCAATGAGTTATACAGGATGGTATTACAAATGGAGGAAGAACAGGATAAGGGAGCTACAGGTACAGTTATGGTAGCAGCAGTGGAAAGAAGCAAATGAGGAGAAGGAGATTTGAATGGATGAGGAGTTCATAGGTAGGGTGATAAGTTCAGAAGATGTAGGAGGAATTGGAGGAGCTAGTGAAAGAGCAGATACAGATAGAAACTGAGATGAAGGGTAAATCGATGATTAAAGGGAAAATATATGTGAGGTTATGAGGGAATCCATTCGAACATTGAATGCTTTGAATATCAACACCAAGAAGATCGACCCAAAAAGGTTGAGATGTTAAACACAAGAAAAAAATAAAGGAAAAGCAATCAATGGATGGGGGCAAGCCCACAACACCCCACACACAGTCATATCATTATATATGCCAAGTCTCAGATTGTTACACTGTGGGAAAGGGACAAAAACCCAATTCACATTTTACTGCAATCTTGGGCAACTGTTAATAAAGCCAGTCAACATTTTTGTGTTTCTAACTTTTTGTGTCAATTTTATTTGTGTAGCTATTCAGTGTGTTCATCATTCTCAAAGTATCCTGTTAAGAGTATACAAGCTCAAGATCATAAGGAATTGACCAAGCTGGAACTGAAACACAAGGAGAAAGGAGACTAAATAAGACAAAATATGGAAATGTGAAACTTTATCCAAGGCAGCCTGCAAGGAGGGATGAAGTCTGAGAAGTGGGAATGGCCAGGGATAGGAGAAGAAGATGACAGTGGGAGACTACATAAAGAAGTTAGTGCACATGAGGTCATAGTGACAATACGAGATATGAAGATAGGTAAAATGGGTGATCTGGATGGATTCCCAACTAACTATTCTAAATAGGTGAATGTGAAGAAGTGTAATATATTGTGAACTTGTTTAATAAAACAGGACAAAGATGAAGATACTGGAGTCAATGTGGCAGACGAAGAGTGTTTTTTTTTTTTTTTTTTTTTTTTTACAAAGGAGTGGGGAGACACAGAAACCTACACCAATGTCTTTATTTACTAAAACATGCTATAATAATAGTCAGACTATACAAAGCTGGAATGACTGCTCTATTATTAAAGGTACTGGGGGAATTATGTTTTTAAAAAGGCAGGTTGACTACAGATCCCTGGAGACTGATGTTGAACTTTATTAGCTGGAATAGGTGTGAGAGGACAAAAGGAGAAAGACTAGTAAGTATGGATATACAGAAGGCTTTTGATTCTGTAAATTGGGATTTTATAATAGAACCCTTGAAGCAGATTTTGCCTTTTAGAAGGCAGAGCTAAGTACATTAAATCTTTATGTAAGTAGTCAAACATTAAAAGCTGTGTCAACGGGGGGGGGGCGGGGGGGGGTTGCCAGACAAAATTTGTTTGGGCAAAGTAATAACACAGGGCTGTTAATTCTTCATCTGGATATTCATTTTACTTATGAGAAAGCTGGTTGATAGACAGTTGGGGGCAAAAAGAAAAGGGAGTGGTAACAATGTATTTGTTCCATTTGAAGGATAGAGAAAAAATGTTGCCTCAGAGGTAAAAATTATTGAGGAGTCTGGAAAAATAAACTGGACAGTGTATCATCCCACTAAAGTACTTGGGATAGGGTTGAAAAGAGGAACAGAACTCACTGGGTTTGCAGTGTTCAAACGGAGGAGAAAATTATTTTGGAGGTTGTCACTCGTTCATCTCTTAATACATAAAACAAGAAGGCTTGCGGGTTCATTCAGATGTTTTAGTACATACAAACACATCAGGGTGGATAACAGAATCATTAAATATAAACAAACTAGTTAACAAACAGAGCTCACATACATACATGCTTATATCTCAGCAGCTGATTACAAAATGGCAGTTAGGCTCGCACATGCTCAGTATTTATACTCCAGTGCAAGCCCTTGGATAGCTTCTTAAGGATATATACACTCTCATTGATCTACATTCTACCTCTTAAACTGATTGTCCTTTATACAAAACAATGTTAATGCTAGGCATGCATTACTATATACATTGGAAACAAAACACAATGTTCATGGCCAAGTTGCTTCATATCTGCTACAGGGTTTAGAGATTCGACCACATCTCATAACATAACAGTTGGGACTAAATTTAGCAACAGGGACAGTTTGCAGTACGCAGCTCACATCAGGAACTTCTGGATTTGTCACAGGAACAGGAATGTCCTGTGGAACTTCCTCTGGAATTGGAACACTGGACAACTCACTCTAAGATAAAGAGTCTTTCTCACAGGTTATGTACTGTGATATAGGCTCGGAGACCGGTCTCAAATGTTTCCGATTCCACCTAAAATTTACTCCTTCTGATTCCACAGTGTACAATCTTGGCTCTGGAACAATATTCTTCATGACACCAATCCAATAATAACATTTGCATGTTTGCATCCTTACCACTTCTCCCTCTGGTAATGGATTGAGCAGTTTGCTGGTCTTATTGCATTATGCCTTCTGAGATAGGCATGTCCTGAATAGGGTGACTTTCACTGATTTGTTGTTGTTGATACATGGAACCAACAATTGTCTATTGAGTGGTAATGTGGTTTTGGTTTGTCTCGACAGAAGTCTATGAGCAGGTGAACCAAGATGTTTATTACGAGGAATATATCCTAAATTCAAGAGATTCAATTAAACATCATTATTGTCTTGTTTTGACTTCTCTAGTAACTGTTTTGCACTTTGAACTGCATATTCTGCCAAGCCATTTGAGTGCAAGAACTCTGGATTACTTGTGACATAAGTAAAGTCCCATTCTTCAGCAAATCTTTTGAACTGTTGTGAACTCTGTGCCATTGTCAGAAATAATTTTGTATGGACTACCATGGACTGCAAAATGACGTTTCATCATAGTAATGACTGTACTGGATGCTACATTAAGAAGTAGGTCAATCTCAAACCAATTGGAGTCAGAGTCTACTAACACTAAATAATGTTGACCATTCCACTCAAAGATATCAGTGGCTATTGTTGACCAAGGTAGTTCCAGAATCTGGTTAAGCTGAAGTGGTTCTTTCTGTTGATGAGGCTTTGTACTATTACACACAGAACAATATAAAAGTACTCTCTCGTCAATGTCTTGTGACATAGAAGGCCAAAATACTAGTCCTCTCTCACCCTTCTTTTGGTAGATTTGGTTTCTGGGTGACCACGATGCAGAATAGTAATTTACTTTTGTTGCAAGGACTTTGGAATAATTATTTTCAGACATGTCATTATGATAGCTTTGTCAGACAAAATCTGATCTCTGTATGGAAAATAAGGTTGCACTTCTTGAGGTAAACTACATTGCTTTGATGGTCATCCTTGATTGACAAAGTGGTTGAGCCTTTGTAAAACTGGATCTGTGGCTGTATGATCTCTCATCAAGACGTGTGGAAGAAAGATTTCTCACTTCCATGACTTCAAAATTATCAATCAAAAGAGAACCTTATTTGTCATTCTGTTCAGTGGTATTTATGGGTGATCTGGATAATGTATCAGCAAGATAAAGAAGTTTGCTTTCTTGTAGAGAAGATTGGAGTTATAATTTTGCAATCTCAGCATCACATGTTGCAATCTGGCTGGAACTGAATGCATTGGCTTTCTCAAGATAGTGACTAATGGCTGGTGGTCTGTTTCGATTTGGATAAGTCTACCATAAACATAATCATGGAACTTCGAATATGCAAACACAATTGCCAAAAGCTCTTTCTTAATCTGAGCATACTGCATCTCAGTTTGGGTAAGAGTTCTCGATGCATAGGCAGCAGGTTGATCCTCTTGTAGAATGACTGCACCAAGACCAAATTTTGAAGCATCACAGGAAAGTGTAACTGGTTTGTGAACATCATAGTATCTGAGAGTTAGCGGGCTAGGAATTTTCTGTTTTAGGACATCAAATGCTCTTTGGTGTTGTTCTAACCAAGACTAGGATACATCTTTACTTGTTAGCTCTCTGAGTGGGACTAATAGTTGGCTCAAGTCTGGAATTAACTTGCCTAGGTAGTTGACCATGCTAAGGAAACATTGCAGGACTTGAACATTGTCTGGGGCTGGCAACTTGAGAATGGCTGTTTGCTTTGAAGGGTCTGCTCGTAAGCCTATACTGGTAAATAAGTGATCAACATAAGGAACTTCTTGTAGCCTGAATTTGCATTTGTGTGGGCTGAGCTTAAGATTCACTTGATGTGCCCTTTCTAGAACTTTCTGGAGGTTTCTGTCATGTTCTGCGTTATCACAACCTTCTACTAGTATGTCTACTAGGATAGCCCAAGGCTACCCAGAAAAGATTTGCTCCATTGCACTTTGAAAGACTTCAATTTCAGACTTTATCACAAATGGCATTTTCAAAAATCTGTACCTGCCAAACAGAGCACTGAAAGTAGTGAGCAATGAGGATTTCTTGTCAAGTTGAATTTGCCAAAATGAACTCTTTGTATCTAAGAAAAAAAAAATAGTGGCATTTGGCATCAAAACTGCAACTTCTTCAACTGTGTGCATTGGATGATGAGGTTATTTTAGCCTTTTGTTAAAATCTTATGGGTCAGTACATATTCTGATATCACCTGTGCTTTTCTTATGAGCTACCACCACGGAAGATACCCATTCAGTTGGAGTTTTGACTAGACAAATCACACCTTGTTGCACCATTTTATCTCACTCGGCTTTGACTCTGTCCTGCACGGCTATTGGAACTTTGCGTGCTGGCCTGGTAACTGGATTGACCTCTGGGTCTAACTTTATGGAGTACACAACTGGAAGTTTGCCTGGTTTTTCTTGGAGAAGATCGACATATGTAGAAAAAACGTGCTGGGCAAAATTAGAGTAGCAGTCTTTTAAGCTAACATGGTGGACTTCCTTGTTAAATGAAAGCAGTCCCATTTTCAAACTGTCTCTGAGCCCTAATAATGACTGTATGTGCCTCTTGACCACATAAAATAATAAGTCATAGCTTCTCGGAGAAGAATAACATGAAAGCACTACTGAGCCTATAGCCTGAATTTCTTCACTTCCATAAGCAACAAGTTTTGCACACCTTGTCAAATCAAGCCTTTCACCTTTTACACACTCTAGCAAATGCTTTTGCAGACATAACATTGCAATTGGAACCTGGGTCCACTTTGAGCTCTGTGGACTTGCCATTTATCCAAACAATGCAAAATACTTCATTCTTGGCCTTTAAATCTACTGCATTGATCGTTTCATGAAGCACTGAGACACCATCAACATAAAGAGAGGATGGCAATTCTACTCCATAGCTTTCTAATTGATCAACTCATTTCTTAAAATGTTCCCTTTTAATGAAAGAATGTGGGAGTTTTGATTTACCAAATCATTTGAAATGATTCCATGTATTACATTTGTGGCATTGTTGACCAAAAGTTAAACACTTTTCCCTTTTAGATTCATGGTTACCACCACAGTTATGACAGTTGGTAATGAAACTAGATTGGGGCCCAGGCTTTGAATTTGCTGACTCACTGTTATGCTTCACTGAGACTTTGCGAAGTGTGGAATGTGCTAGAAAGTTCTGGGGAGACCTGCAACAGTCCCTGGGAATCCCCATAGCTGCCATAGGTACATAGATTCATAGGTTCATACTAGGCTATCTGCCCTAGGGCATTTATAAGCCTAGCCAGAGTGTGTTTGGCTTTCGCCACCCATTTTAAATTAATTTTGCTATGCCCTTTTTCGAGGTTAGTATACTGTGCCTCTGTCTAACAGTGACACAGAAGTGATACCCGGGGTAAACCTACGATCTCCCATCCACTCATCAAGATTCCTCTTGAAGAGAGTCAATGAGGGACTCTGCCTAACCCGGACTGGGATTTTATTCCAGAGTGAAGGGAGCCTCTGGGTTATGAATCTGTCCCTCCAGCATGTCCTATTTATTTCAGTGCTGAGGTTCAAGTCTCGAGCGTAGCTCGATGGGATTTGGATTTTCTGAGGTGCAGCATGTCCATTAATTCCAGGTTGGACATGGCTTTATACGTCAGGCACAGATCGCCTCTGAGCAGGCGGTATGCCACCGAGTAGAGCTGGAGTTTCTTTAACTGGGCAGCATATGGCATCTTTTTGAGCCCTTTGATCCTCTTGGTGAGGTACTTTTGGGGTCTTTCCAGTTGCTGCAGGTGTCTGGTAAGGTACATCCCAAAAGGGGCATTGTACTCAATTATGGGCCTGATGAGGGATGAGTAAAGAGGCACGATGACCTCCCCTGATCTAGATGTGAATACCTTCATGATTATGTGGGCTATATAAAATGTTTTTCTAACCACTTTGGCCACGTGGTTGTCAAATGAGAGATTGCTATCAACTTGGGTCCCCAGGTCCCTAATTACTTCTTCTGTACTTAATGGATTACCACCTATGTGGTAATTTGTGGGCACTTTGTTTTTGCCAAAGGGGATGACTGTACACTTTTTGGCATTTAGCTTGAGGCCATGGCTCTAGCACCAGTTGTCTGTTTCTATGAGGCCCTTTTGGAGGATGCTTGTGTCAGCTGGAGAGTCGATTATAGCACCCAGTTTCTAGTCATCTGTGAACTTGGTCAGCCACAGTCCTTCCATGTTGGCCTGTACCTCTGAGAAATATATACCGAACAAGAGAGGTCCCAGGACTGAGCCTTGTGGGACACCACTTGTAACTGGTTTGGAGTCTGACATGACTCCAGCAATTCTAACCATGTGGGTTCTGTCCTTGAGCCAGTTTGCAACCCATCTAGTGACATAGGGGTTTATATTTAAGCTGGTGAGCTTATCTATAATGCCCAAGTGGGGTATTGTATCGAAGGCTTCTGCGAGGTCCAGGTAGGCTGTGTGGACCACCTTCCCCTCGTCAATGGCCTTGGTGACTGTTTCAAAGAAATCGACCAGGTTTAAGAGGCAGGATCTGCCCTTAACAAAGCCGAACTGGGTAGGATCCAGTGTCTGTAGGTCCCCAATATCTTTATTTATGAGGTCCATGATGATCCTTTCCATAGCTTTGCAGACCAAGCTAGTCAGGCTTATGGGGCGAAAGTTTCCAGGATCCATTGAGGCACCACCTTTGTGGAGAGGGACCACTGTTGCTGTACGCCACTCTTTGGGTACGTATCCTGTAGTAAGGCTGAGATTGAACAGTAGTTTTATGTTTGGGTTTAGCTCTTCTTGGAGTTCATGTAGGACACAGCACGGGACACCATCTGGTCCCATTGATGCTGTGTTTTTTGCTTTGGAGAGGGCGGCTCTTACCTGAGCATCTGAGATGTCAGGGGGGCAGCACTCTGCTGGGATAGATATTTGCCCTTTTGGTGGGGGGGGGGGTTTGTGCTGAACCTGTCAGTTAGGATGTTGACAATGTCTGTGGGTTTGATCTATTTTTTGTCATTTTGGACTAATTCTGAGCATATCTGGGAATTCCCACCCAGGTTCCTAACATAACTAAAGAAAGCCTTGTGATTATCCTTAGTGTCCTGTGCAATTTTTCTCTCGAAGCTGGCCTTAGACGATTTTATGAGTGCCCGTAGTTTTTTGCTAATACTGATCAGAGATGCCTTCCCTTTTTGGGATTTTGCTCTATCATGTAGTAGCTTCCTCCTTCTATTGTATAGTTTGTTTATGGCTGGGGTCCACTATACAGGACGTCTGCCTTTGGAGGATTGGGTCTTGGTTTTATTTGGGATTGCATGATCCATGCATTCCTGAAGGTGTTCATAGAATGCGTTTATAAAGGATTCTGCAGTCTGGGCCGTGTTTTCCACATTGCCAAGAATGATGTGCTTGGGTCTGTTTCTTTTAACTACATGCTGAATACTATCAACATGAGATTTATTACTATGCCTTCTAGAGCTGCTCTCATTTTTAAGCATATTAGTGTGCTTTTCTGTGAGCTCGTATATCTGACAAATCTCAATGGCCTTATTCAAAGTTAAATTACTGTCACAAAGAAAAATCTTTCTAACAGCATCATCTTCTATACCATACACAAGTCTATTGTTTATCAACACATCCCTTAAGTCACCAAATCTGCACATTTTAACTTTATTTCTCAGGTCAGTTATATATGTTGCAAAAGTTTCACCAGGCTTTAGATCTCTTGTGTAAAATAAGTACCTTTCCACTGTAACATTTGTTTGGGGATTACACATTTCTCTAAATTTACATGTTAAGCACTCTGGGTCCTCCCTTGACTCAGCCAGTACAACAATATGATGGTTTTCCCACTATCCGGTATAGATAGCAAGTGCATATACAAATGAGCATTCCCTTTTAATGGTTTCTGACCCAGCTAAATTAAGCAGAATAAATGCCTTTGTATGGTCATCTTTATCACAAAATGCAGCCTGTATGAAAGTGTCGTACTCTTACTCAAACACTCTCCAGTTCTCAGCAATATTACTGTCAAACACACAAAATCCATCTACCATGCCCACAAAGTATGCACAAACACACTGAAAATATGCCCCGTGCAATTATGTATGAACAAACAGTTCTGTGAGCTTGTAACAACATTCAGATGCACAATAAACTCTTCAAAATACTTCACTTTGTGAAATATATTCTGTAATGGCTGTACTTTGCAAAATATGCCTTGGAATGGCTGTACTTTGTGAAATAGCTTTACTGTAACTCTGCACAAACATGCAAATACTTTATACACTTCTGAAAACTCAGAAATATTTGCTTATTTTAAAAATACATATGCTTTGCGAAAATGTGGTTGTTTCCCTTATTTTATTTGTTTTATGCAATTTGGACTTTATTTCAAATATTTTCCATAGTAATTTGAATATTTTTATCAATAACATACATATCTGTTTATGCAAAAATTATTTAGAGCATTCTGTATGCCCCTTTTCATATTATATGAATAAGAAATAGCGCTGAGCAAGATTTAATATTTAAATTAATTTCTGACCTGTTTTGTGAAGTTTTTCACATTTTGGAAATTATCTACTCCTTTATATTCCACCAACATTTGGATAAGTGCCTCTAATCATTTTCGCCAAGCCATTTCAAACTTCATGCCCCTTTAGTATGCCGGTTCTGACTTCAGGCCCTTTTAGATATGCCATTTCTGATACCATATCCTTTAGACATGCCACTTGTGGCACCATGTCTCTCGTTCATCTCTTAATACATAAAAACAAGAAGGCCTGGGGGTTTCATTCAGATGCTTTAATACATACAAACACATCAGGATGGATAGCAGCATCTTTACATACGAACAAACTAGTTAACAAACAGAGCTCACATACATACATGTTTATATATCAACAGCTAACTACAAAATGGCAGTCAGGCTTGCACGTGCTCAACATTTATACTCTATTGCAAGCTTTTGGATAGCTTCTTAAAGGTACATACGCTCTTATTGATCTACAGATATAAAAGCATATCCAATGGCAAGGGGGATACGGACGAATAACTAGTAAGTGGTAATAGATACAGTAAAAGGGGAGTTAGACAGGTTGAACAGTAGGGAAGGTACTCTGAGTTAGAGAGCAGAAGAGGAAAGAGTGATGGTGTTGCCAATATTAATTTATCTGGTAAAGAATATGCAGATTAAACCAATGACAGTACAGAAGGTATGCAAGAGGTTTATATAGAAAGGAAAGGGCAGTAAGGAAATGAAGACACAGAAGGGGTAAGTGGTTGGGGTATGCTCGACTTTACAAGGAATATAGTGGCAATGAACATGACATTAAAGTTAAGAGGTGTAGAGAAATGAAGGGGTGAGATAAAGGTTTTGAGAGGACAATGACAGGGGAAGGGAAGAATATGTTAAGCAAGAGAGAGAAGGCGTCACAATATGGTAATGCAGATGTACATAAGGGAGGGAGTAAGAATGAGAGGACCACAAGGAGGCCCACATAGGTTCATAGGTTCATAGGTTCATACTAGGCTATCTGCCCGAGGGCATTTATAAGCCTAGCCCATAGTTTTGTGGCTTACGCCACCCCTTTAGTTTGGAGAAACTATGCCCATTATTTTGCTGTGCCTCTGTCGAGCAGTGACACTGAGGTAACCCCTGGGGTGTATCTGCGATCTCCCATCCATTGGTCAAGATTCCTCTTGAACAAGGCCAGCGAGGTGCTCTGCCTCACATAAACCGGGATTTTGTTCCACAGCATAGGGAGTCTTTGGGTGATGAATCTATCCCTCCAGCACGTCCTATTAATAACCGTGTCGAGGTTTAAGTCTCCCGCCCTTGTGGCTCTGAGGGATCTAGATTTTTTGAGATGAAGCATGTTCATCAAATCTGGGTTTGACATGGCCTTGTATGTCAGGCATAGGTCACCTCTGAGCAAGCGGTAAGCAACTGAATATAACTGGAGTTCTTTCAGTCGGGCAGCATAAGACAGATTTTTGAGACCCTTTATCCTTTTGGTGAGGAACTTGTGGCCTCTCCAGCTGCTTCAAGTGTCGAGTCAGATACATTCCGAATGGGGCATTGTACTCGATCATTGGTCTGATGAGTGATGAGTATAGGGAGACTATGACTTCCCTTGATCTAGATGTGAACCCCTTCATGATAAGGTGGGCAATGTAGAAGGTCTTCCTAACTACTTTAGCAATATGAGTGTCGAATGAAAGGCTACTGTCAACCTGGGTTCCCAGGTCCCTAATAACTTCTTCTGTGTTCAGGGAATTGCCACCTATATGGTAGCTAGGGGTAACCTTATTTTTCCTGAAGGGTATGACTATGCATTTCTTGGCATTTAACTTTAGGCCATGGCTCTGGCACCAGTTATCCATTTCTGTGAGACCCTTCTGAAGGATATCTGTGATGGATGTGTTTTCAACTACGGCGCCCAGTTTGCAGTCATCTGCAAACTTTGTCAGCCATAACCCTCCTGTGTTTGCTTGTACTTCAGAAAAGTAGATGCCAAACAAGAGTGGGCCCAGGACTGAGCCCTGTGGGACACCACTTGTGACAGGCTTTGAGTCTGACATGGCGCCAGCAACTCTGACCCTGTGGGTTCTGTCACTCAGCCAGTTTGCAACCCATCTTGTAATGTATGGGTTTACATTTAAGTTGATGAGTTTTTCAATGATACCTGAGTGAGGTATTGTATTAAAAGCCTTCTCCAGGTCTAGGTAGGCTGTATGGACTGCCTTTCCCTCGTCAATGGCCTTGGTGACTGTTTCAAAAAAGTCAACCAAGTTTAAAAGGCATGATCTGCCTTTGACAAAGCCAAACTGGGTTGGATCCAAAGTCTGCAAGTTCCCTATGTCTTTATTTATGAGATCCATTATGATCCTCTCCATGGCTTTGCAGATAAGGCTTGTCAAGCTAATGGGACGGTAATTTCCAGGGTCAGTGGAGGCACCGCCTTTGTGGAGTGGGACCACAGTCGCTGTGCACCACTCCTGGGTGCGATCTGGAGGTGAGACTAAGATTAAACAGCTGTCCTAACTGTGGGTTTAATTCCTCGTTGAGTTCATGGAGCACACAGCCGGGGACGCCATCAGGTCCCATGGATGCTGTGTTCTTTGCCTTGGAGAGAGCAGTTCTCACCTGGGCGTTAGAGATGTTTGGGGGCTACAATCATTTGGTATAGATATCTCTCCTTTAGGGGAGTTTGCACTGAACCTGTCAGCCAGTATGTTGGCAATGTCTGTAGGATCAGTAATCTTCACATCATTTTGAACTAATTCTGAGCATATCTGGGAGTTTCCTCCTAGGTTTCTGACATAGCTAAAGAATGCCTTATGGTTGTCTTTAGAGTCCTTAGCTATTTTTTTCTCAAAATTAGCTTTGGATGATTTTATGAGAGCTCCTAGCTTTTTACTTATAGTGATCAGCGGTGTCTTACCTTTTAAGGATTTTGCTCTATCTTGTAGTAGCTTTCTCCTTTTGTTGTAGAGTTTGTTTATGGCTGGGGTCCACCAGACTGGATGCTTGCCTTTGGTACAAAGAGTCTTTGTTTTGCTTGGGATTGCCTGATCCATGCAGCCCTGCAGGTGCTGGTAGAAGGCATTTGTAAGTGATTCAGCGGTTTGAGTAATGTTAACCGCCGGCTCAGGGGCCTTAAAGGAGACCACACTAGTCTTTAGAAGTGTGAAGTCGGCTTTCGAGAAGTTCTTTACTGTGGTCTTTTTAATTTCGGGTGGGGGCGGGATGAGGACCTCCAGCGAGATTAGTTTATGATCAGATCTCACCAGTGAGGGGTATACTTCCGGCGTTGAACATTGTGCTCCCATGTTCGTGATGATGAGATCAAGTATGTTTTCTCCTCTTGTGGGGATGGTGACTAGTTGTTCCATGGTATTTGAGTTTATGAATTCCAGGAACTTTTGGGCTAGAGTGTTTGGGCTTGAGTAGTGTTCCCAGTCTATATTAGGGTAGTTGAAGTCACCTAGTATGATGGTGTTCGGAGATACATTTATCCCCTCCAGTGTTTTCAGGAAGGCCATATGAGGTTCCTGAGTTTGTGAGGGTGGCCTGTAACATGCTACAAATTGCAGAGCAATCTTGCCTATGGTTAATTGCACCTGGATGGTTTCCGATGCATCGTGCGATGCCACCAATCTTGAGGTGTGGGTCTCCTTGATGAATATGGATACCCCTCCTCCTTTCTTGGTATTGTCCGGGTTTTGGGGCCGGAACGCATGATATGAGGTAAAACCTGATAGTGCTGGGGTGCTCTCAGGAGCCTTGAACCAGGTTTCTGTCACAGCACAGGCATCGATGTTCTCCATACTGAGAAGGGCCTTGAGTGTGTGCATCTTGAGGTTGAGACTTCTGGCATTGAGCAGCATTACCCTTAGTTTTTTTTCTTTGTTTTGTTCTAGGGTGGTAGGTTTAGAATTTGAGCCTTGCCTAAAAATGGCACTATGGGGGTGGCAAGAGCCTTTGCCAAACTCCGGAATCCCAGGGGTGACAAGTGCAAGCCATCCCTTGCGAAGCAGCGTGGCTTGTCCAGCATGTCATCCCAGGCAGACAGACATTGGATCCCCTTTGAATGACACCAGAGTTTAAGCCAATTGTTAAAGCTGATCATCTTATCTCTGTATTGTGGCATAATTCTTGGTGAAGGTAGGATACTGCTCAAGGTCAGGGTCATACCTGCTTGGGCTACATAATCAGAGAGCTCCTCTATGTCTCTTTTCATGTAGTCCAAGGAGGTACGTCTCAGGTCGTTAACACCAGCGTGGACAATGATTGAGTCGTACTTGTACCTGCTGTTGAGAGAACTGAGTGCATGCGTTATGTGGCGGATTCTAGCACCCGACAGGCAGCTTACTGTGACCTTCTCCTTACTCAGTCTGGTGAGCGGGACGTCAGTGTGTCTGACTATGGAGTCACCAATGACTAGTGTGTCTGGCATTGTGTTTGGCCTTAAGGGCTGTGACTGCTTGACACTCTGACTGTGTGGTCTATCTGTTGCAGGTGTTGTGTTCTGAGGTGGTAGTTGTTTGGGTGTCTGCTTTGGTGGCCTCTGCTGTTTTGGTAGATTTTTGATCAGAGCCTCCAGTATGTCTTTGTGTGTTTATGTGTATGATTTGAGGTTGTGATGGTATTATGTGAGACTGGGTCTATAGTGTGTGTGGTTACCTTCTCCTCCTGTCTGGTCATGCCAGTCCTATGTTGAGAGAGCTCAGCCTCCAGTTTGGCCGTATAGTTGCATCTCTCGCATGTATTTGTGTTTTGTGGGAGGAGGAGAGGGTTGTCTGTGTACATGAGGCAATTGTAACATTGCCTCAATATTCCCAGGTTCACCAGCTGAGCAGGAGAGGACATTAGCAACTGATCCCTCGACATGCTAGAAGGAATAGACAGAAAAACTTAAGAAAAGGTTCTGGGGGATGTGGGTGACCGAGAAATGGGGTTTGCTTTTTTGGGGTACTTTCTATAACAAGAGTGCTCTATCGAGGTGATAAGTACTGTAAGAGCAAGTGCTTCGCTATACAGATAGAGAATAGTCTACTTGGGAGTCAAGTAGAGATAATTTATAGTTGTAGGATACACTAAATAGAACAGTAGTATACTTTGAGGAAGGTAGTTTTAAGGGAAAATTTGAAGAGTGGACTTTAGGTAGCCCTAATAGTTTAAATCTGATTGCTGCCCTAGTGTGCAACGGTAGAAGCTCCGCGCTAAATCGCGCTAAATCGCGCTAAAGCGCGCTAAAGCGTGCTTTATAGCAGGGGGCTGGAAAAAACAGGAAATGACCCAAAATGGCCGACAAATTACTACTTGCTGCTTCTAACCACTCCTCTGAGGACAAACAAGCAGCTCAGTACTCCGCACTCCCACTGGTGAGTAAAGAAACTACCTCTGGCCACACAAGAAAATGGAGGAACACAGAAACCAAATACAAAGCCCAGGGATCAGCAAAATCTGATCACTGGAACAACTAGCTAGGAAAGTTTAGGAAAGGAGAAATATTTTTTTGTTTTTTTTGTTATGAGTCAGCCATAGCAGTAAGCATTTAGGAAGATACTGAAGCACTGGGAAGACAAATGACTGGGATGTATTCACTAGATGCTAGATGAGAGGAAGTGATAGTATGTGTCTTTCAAGCAGATAAAGTGGGTGCTTGTTCTAAGAGCTGGGGAGTATAACGATGGTAGATGAGGGCAGAAAAGTGGAAAGAATAAGTGCAATGAAGAGAAGGGCTATGGCAGAGGAGGCCTAGAAAAAGGAAGGATATAATAAATTTAGAAAGCTCTGCGAGAGTTTGAAAAAGTAATTGTCTTTAGTAAATTCAGGAAAGGGGTGAATTAAAAAAAAACACATAATATGGGAGAAGGCTGTGAAGTGGGTGAGAAATAGAAGATTCTGAAAAGTTTAAAGGTATCTGGGTCTATGGATACCAGTACCTGTGGCTAGTGCATAGATGCTGCAGGACTCAAAAGACATTCGGAGTGGAGGGTCAAAACCCAAAGTACTGCAGATTTGGGCAAAAAGAAGTAGACAATATCCATATGTGGTGTGGATGCAAGATAGTACAGAAAGACTAGCAAAAAAGGAAGCAAAATGGAAGAAGACAGAGGTCAAGGCGACATGATTGTTTCTCTTACTCAGTATGGATAAGGGATATGAGGCATGGAGAAAAGAATAAAGAAGGAAGATTTTATTAATGGTGGGACAACTCAAGAGAGAAACAGCTAAGTCTGAAAAGAGGGAGAAATGAGTAAAATGCAGATGGATAAAGTAGAACAATGGATAAGACGGGTAGCAAGAAGAGAGGGCAGTAGAATTTGTGTAAAAAAATTAAGAAACAAATTGGAAAAGGCATGATGAGGCAGACAGCAGGACATTGGTAGGGCAAACAGGAAAAGAGATGTAAAAGAAATGAGTGCTATATTATCAGAGGAGGACAGTCTAATGTTACTAAAGGCAGTGATAAAATATGGGGAAGGACAAGACATACTAGAAAAATGTATGTTTAAGCATAAAATGCAGCATGTATATGGGGAAATGATTCAACAGTATAAACATTTTTTTTATGTTGTATATTGTATAAACTAAAAATACAACAGTTCTTTGTAATAGAAATGGGTTAAACAATATGTCTTATATTATGTGTGTGCTTTCTTTATAAACAAAAATTATTTAGAGAAAGGAAAATAAAACTTTTATTGAACTTTTGTGATAGTTCTGTATTCTGGCCAGAAGGGGTGGGCTGGCATACATGGACTATGAAGATTGTTTAATAACTTGGTTCTGCTTCCCTTTCTTCGAATTTGACATAATAAGAAAAATTAATGTACTTGGAGAACCGGGATGCTATTATTATAAATTTCTAGCCACCTTGTCTGTCATTCTGTATATATCATTCACTATCATAAGTGCAATTACTCTGACGTTGTAGAAAAACCACACCATTTTAATATACAGTTAGAAGAGTTATACTGCATATAAGGAGGCCAAACAAAACTGCTGCTTCAGAACAGAAAAATCCATTACAACAGGTTAGTGGCCAGTGTACATGTCTTCCCTAGCACTATTACGGATGAGGAGCATTATGAAGTAGGGGGTGGAAAGCAGGGACATACTAACCACTGAGTGGCAACAAAATACCCCTCAGATTATTTGATTGTTAATTCATGTATTAGTTTTTTATTTGTTTATTTCCATTTGTTAACTATAAGGGAAATAGTCCGAGGACCCTTTTCAGCCAGGACTGGAGCCAAGAGGCAGATAAAATGTTTAGAACAAAAACACTGAGACATGAAGTATACATAACTCTAATCATAGAAAAACAATGAACAGACAAATACCTTCCACTGTCATACAGAAGCAATAGACATAGAAAACAATGAATGTATAACAAGCTATGTAATGAAGCTACAAGTTATATACAAGACTGAGATTTTTTTTCTTTTTTATCAGTAGTTATGGGAACATCACTTAAAATATTCAGTATTAATTAGATCGGATGATAATATGATTATGACTGGACTCTGTTTCATATTAGGTCGCTATAACACTATAATCAGCATCGTGTCAGATACATGTTGCCTGACTGACCAAGCAAAACATCAAACCTAATTTAGTCGAGCACAATGTTTGAAAACTAGAACTATCAAAAAACAAAAAGCAACGGAATAAACCACACCCCCTGCTAATTATATATAACAACTCTGAGACTGCACTACAGAGAGGAAAGGGCAAATTTCCCGCTGTAATGCAATCTTACACAGACAAAAAAGTCAGTATGTAGGATCAGCTGATTTTCAATTACACATATCAGCTGTTTTGATATTCAACCAATGGAACTTTCATCCAAAGTAAAGTATTCCCAAGTATCGTAAGTTCAAAGTAACAATATGTTGAAAGGAACTTGATATAAGCAGTGGTGTTAGAATAAGTATATGGAAAGTTAGCTTGAATCTCTAAAGCAGCAACATTTATAAAGCTTAACTAGGTTGGACTACAGTGCTTAAAAATATATATGAAAAGTTAGCCTGAACCACACTAAAGCAGCAATGATTGTATACCTTAGCTTGGTGAGATTTAAGAGAGATTTTGAATATTATCAGGTTGCCATTTTAGCTTATGTCCTCCTGCATATCATTTCAGCTAGTCATTTTTTGGCAAATACTCTTACAGCGATTGAGCATTTAAATACTGGTCGGGTTAGCATCAGCAAATCTGCACTGTGAAGAGAGTATGCTTGTTGTCTTCCAAAGAGTGCTATTTTATGGGCAGGGAAATACTGTCAGTGAGCATGTTAAAGGTGCATGTATTTATTAATAATTTCTGGATGGTTTGTTGAAAGGTCAAAGCTGGAATCAGTGGTGCTGCTACTGACTGACACATGTGCCATGGGTAGTATATGACAAAAGAATGCCAAAGAACATGCAAAGTAAAGTGTGCTAAACAGTTATCTGATCAGTGATTCCATACGGTACAGAAACATGATCAGTGAACTTGAATAGCTGATGAAGCAGAAGGTGATGGTGACAACATGCTGATACAGGTAGAAGGATGCACACTGTGGGACAGGCAATGAAATGAGGACATCAGAGCAGAAGTCAAGGTATTGCCAACTGCAGAGAAGATCAAGGACAGAAGATTATGATGATTGTGTCACATATGCAGAAACGCATAAAATGATTTGATAATGATGATTTGCAAGAGATGGGAAAAAGACAAGAGGAAACAAGGGTATCTAGCCAGGAGATGAATGGATCACATGGGAGAAGACCTGTGACAGTCATTCATGATTGTTAAAGAGGGTAGGAGAGTGTTACTGAATTAGAAAAGTTGGTGACAGTTGACATGACATAATGATGTCATGTAAAATTTGAAAAAGGGATTTGTCATGTTGATCCTAACCTAATGAGCATTGTGCACATTTGCAAGAAATAATATTATAGTTTATTAGTAATTTTAATACTATAAGTAAAATTTAGGATATGCCTTATGTATATTTTACCATGTACTGCATGGAGTAATGACACAGCAGACTTGTAATCATGGTAAATAAACATAATAATCACACAATAAGTCAGATGTCATGCTCTTTAGAGTTAAAAAAAACAGTACTTTCACAATAGCCCTTCCTATTTCCAGTGTGGTACATAATGAGTGTACAAGGATCAAAGCCACTGGTAAAGTCAGTCATGTGCAGCACTGTGTCCACCTATCTATTACAGAGCCCTATCTGTATCTCTCTCTCTCTTATCTATCTATCTATCTATCTATCTATCTATCTATCTATCTATCTATCTATCTATCTATCTTTCTGTCTAATATATATATGTATCTATCTGTCTAAAGTCATTAGCCTAGACCCATGAAAACAGCAGTATATAAAGCAGATGCCCTATGCTGACCGCCTAAAATATCTCCAGCTATACTCTGTCACATATCGTCTACTCAGAAGCGATCTCTGCTCAACATACAAGGCATTTGCCTCCTCAGCCAGGGATTGTAGGTCTGAGTGCCATCTGGGATGATGTAATCTTCAAGGTTAATTGTTGGCACAGTGTTTGAGGTGTTTACCTCACAGACAAGATACAAGGAAATTGGGAAGGCTTAAAATGGTCCACAAACAGAGCTAGCCTAACCTACCTATGAACAAAGTCTTCTAGCAAGGCTTGCAGCACTATTACTGGGCACATTATGCTTAGATGGGGTTAGTTTCAGGTTGTGATGGATGTTAACCACTTAGGAAACATGTTCGCAGTTAAACTATTTTGCTATACGCTCTTACCAGCTGAAGCCGATTTTCATGAAGAAAGGTGGGGTTGACTGCTTACTTCTCTGAGATGCTTTGTGGGTTCGTGACATCAAGATTCCATTTGTGCCATTATTACAATCATTGCCATCCATCATGTTATGGAGAGCAGTATCTAGTGCTATCTTTTTTCATAGGTTCATAGGTTCATACTAGGCTATCTGCCCTGGGGCAATTACAAGCCTAGCCTGATTTTGTTTGGCTTACGCCACCCCTTGATTTGAGTATACTGTGCCCTTTTTAAGGTTTAGTTTACTGTGCCTCTGTCTAATAGTGAAACGGAAGTAATCCCCGGGACAAACCTACGATCCCTCATCCACTTATCGAGATTCTTCTTGAAGAGATTCAGTGAGGTGCTCTGCCTAACATGAACTGGAATTCTATTCCAGAGCGAAGGGAGTCTCTGGGTTATGAATCTGTCCCTCCAGCAAGTTCTATTTATTTCTGTGCTGAGGTTCAAGTCCCTCGAGCATGTGGCTCTAAGGGATTTAGATTTACTGAGGTGGAGCATGTCCATTAATTCTGGATTGGACATAGCTTTATATGTCAGATATAGATCACCTCGAAGTAGGCAGTATGCAACTGAGTAGAGCTGAAGTTTTTTTAACCGAGCAGCATATGGCATCTGCTTGAGTCCCTTGATCCTCTTGGTGAGGTACTTTTGGGGTCTTTCTAATTGCTGCAGGTGTCGGGTAAGGTACATCCCAAAAGGGGCATTATATTCTATGATAGGCCTGATGAGGGATGAAGAAAGGGGCACGATTACCTCTCTTGATCTAGATGTGAATCCTTTCATGATGAGGTGGGCTATGTAGAAGGTCTTTCTAACCACTTTGGCAATGTGGTTGTCAAAGGAGAGATTGCTATCAACTTGGGTCCCCAGATCCCTAATTACTTTCTCTGTACTTAATGGGTTACCGCCTATGTGGTAATTTGTGGGCACATTGTTTTTGCCAAAGGGTATGACTATACACTTTTTGGCATTTAGCTTTAGACCATGGCTCTGGCACCAGTTATCCGTCTCTGTGAGACCTTTTTGAAGGATGTTTGTCTCAGCTGGAGAGTCGATTATGGCGCCCAGTTTGCAGTCATCTGTGAACTTGGTGAGCCATAGTCCTCCCACGTTGGCCTGTACCTCGGAAAAGTATATACCGAACAAGAGCGGTCCCAGGACAGAACCTTGCGGGACGCCACTTGTGACCGGTTTTGAGTCTGACATGGCTCCAGCAACTCTCACTCTGTGGGCTCTGTCTTTGAGCCAGTTCGCAACCCATCTTGTGACATAGGGGTTTATATTTAAGCTGGATAGCTTATCTATGATGCCCGAGTGGGGTATTGTGTCAAATGCCTTTGCTAGGTCCAGATAGGCTGTGTGGACTACCTTCCCTTCATCTATGGCTTTGGTGACTGTTTCAAAGAAGTCGACCAGGTTCAAAAGGCAGGATCTGCCCTTGACGAAGCCGAATTGGGTAGGATCTAGTGTCTGTAGGTCCCCAATGTCTTTATTTATGAGCTCCATGATGATCCTCTCCATAGCCTTGCAGACTAGGCTAGTCAGGCTTATGGGGCGATAGTTTCCAGGGTCCGTAAAGGCTTCACCTTTGTGGAGTGGGACCACTGTTGCTGTACGCCATTCTGTGGGCACATATCCTGTAGTGAGGCTGAGATTGTACAGCTGTTTTATTTGAGGGGTTAGTTCTTCTTGGATTTCATGTAGGACGCAACCCGGGACGCCATCTGGTCCCATGGAAGCAGTGTTTTTTGCTTTGGAGAGGGCAGCCTTCACCTGAGCATCAGAGATGTTTGGGAGGCAGCCCTCTGCCGGGATAGATACTTGATCTTTTGGGGGGTGGGGGGGTGGAGAAGTTTGCACTGAACCTGTCTGCCAGGATTTTGGTGATGTCTGTGGGTTCAGTGTATTTTTTGTCGTTTAGAATCAACTCAGAACAAGTCTGGGAGTTGCATCCCAGGTTCCTAACATAACTGAAAAAAGCCTTATGATTGTCTTTAGTGTCCTGTGCAATTTTTCTCTCGAAGCTGGCCTTGGAGGATTTTATGAGAGATCTTAATTTTTTGCTAGTACTGATCAGAGCAACCTTCCCTATTAGGGATTTTGCTCTATCATGTAGTAGCTTCCTCCTTCTGTTGTACAGTTTATTTATGGCTGGGGTCCACCAGACTGGACGCCTGCCTTTGGATGATTGAGTCTTGGTTTTGTTTGGGATAGCATGATCCATGCATTCCTGGAGATGTCCGTAGAATGCGTTTATATAGGATTCTGCAGTTTGGGCCGTAGTTTCCACTGGCCCTGGGGCCTTGAAGGATTCCACTTCGGTTTTGAGAAGTGAGAAGTTTGCTTTTGAGAAGTTTTTCACTGTGGTTTTCTGGGTTGGGGGTGGGGTCGGGATGTGGATATCCAGTGAAATTAATTTATGGTCTGATCTTACCAATGAGGGATATACTTCTGGTATAGAGCATAGAGTCCCCATGTTGGTAATGATCAGGTCTAGTATGTTTTCCCCTCTTGTGGGAGTGGTGACTAGTTGTTCCATAGCATTTGAGTTTATAAATTCCAGGAACCTTTGGGCTAAGGTGCTGGGGCTTGAGTAGTGCTCCCAGTCTATGTTTGGGTAGTTGAAGTCACCCGATATAATGGTGTTCGGAGAGATCTTCATGTTCTCCAATGTTTTCAGGAAAGCCGAGTGGGATTCCTGACTTTGAGAGGGTGGTCTGTAGGATGCTATAAACTGAAAAGCAGTCTTGCCCACTGTTAGTTGCACATGGATGATCTCCGATACTTTGTGCAATGCCACTAACCTGGAGGTGTGAATATCCTTGATAAATATGGAAACTCCCCCTCATTTTGTGGTTCGGTCTGGGTTTTGGGGGCGAAAAGCATGATATGATGTATAACCTGGTAGTGCTGGGGTGCTCTCTGGAGCCTTGAACCAGGTTTCTGTCACTGCACAGATATCGATGTTCTCCATACTGAGGAAAGCTTCGAGTGTGTGCATCTTGAGGTTAAGACTTCTGGCATTTAGCAGCATTACCCTTAGTTTCTTGTTCCTTGTGCTGTCTATGGAGGTGGGTTTGACTTTTGAGCCTTGCCTAAAAAAGGCACTATGGGGGTGGCAAGAGCCTTTGCCAATATCCGAAAGCCCAGTGGTGACAGGTGCAAGCCATCCCTAGCGAAGCAACGTGGCTTGTCAAGCATGTCACCCCAGGCTGACAGACACTGGATCCCCTTTGAATGACACCAAAATTTTAGACAATTGTTAAAATCGATCATTTTGTCTTTGTACTGTGGCATCATTCTAGGTGAGGGTAAGATGCTGCTCAAGGTCAGGGTCATACCGGCCTGGGCTACATGATCAGAGAGCTCCTCTATGTCTCTTTTCATGTAGTCCAGGGAGGTACATCTCAGGTCATTCACACCAGCATGTACGATGACTGAGTCATATTTGTATTTGCTTTGGAGTGACCTGAGATGTGGCAGATCCTAGCGCCCGACAGACAGCTCACTGTGACCTTCTCTTTGTTCAGCTTGGTGAGCGGGACGTCATGTGAATTGTTTATAAAAACCCTCAACATTTGCCAACACGGTTGAAAATCAGACACACAAAAGATCTTCATTCAGAGGGTTCTCCTTCATGAACCCCTCATGGGGTATACCATATGCATTTTAACCCTCCTTTGGCAGTTAGAATATATGTTGTCTTGTTTATACTATGTGTAACTCATTTACACAAAAAGACCGCTAGCTTATTTTATTGAAGTATATAATAAAACAAAGACATGGAAAAAAATGAATCACAATTCTGCACTTAATGAGATGGAAAACAAGACAGAACTTCAGAAAAAAGTAACATTTCCTATTCATTTTTCACAAATGTGCATTGATGCTGTTTCTAAGATGATCCGGGCATTGAGCGGCTATTTGTTTGTAAGAAATTGCCTTGTTTTCTTTTAGTGAGTAAAACTATGTGCTTTTTTTCATACTGTCTAATTATTCACTGTTGTACTTAAAATTGTTTGTACTATCTTGAAGTGTGACTGTATTACACACACTGTAAAATGTTGATTGTGAATTTTAATCTGAAATGCCTTTGCAGTCTGTATGCCTTTGTAATCTGGAGCTTTTCTCCTTGGGTCTCCACTGAAAATGGGTGCCTGGCCCAGTTGGACTAACTCAGTAAACAAATGTCAATAAATAAAAATAAAATAAATATTAACAGTTGCAATTCCATGGAAAAAATGGGAATCTCAGCAGTTAGGCTGTATTACTTCCTTAACAAAGTGAGTTGAGCTGCTTTATCTTGAACTACATATGATTTCCCTTAATGTTGTCCAGTTAATTACCTCCCATCTGTTGTTTGCAAATCCTTTAAAAGAGAAGCAAATGGTATCATGTTCTTAGACCCACAAACCATCAAGTTATTTTCCTAGTGCCGAAATAAACCATTTATTTTCAGTCAAGCACAATGAGAGACAGACTGTTCCAGACATGACCAGGTCAGGAGCAAACAGGCCCATTCATTTCCTTCTGATGCCAAAATCAGCATTGACAATGAACAATCATCAGTATGGGGCACCCAAACCTCTAGCCTAGCCCCTCCCCATCACAGCTTATGACTTCTACAGCTGTTACATCCTAGTGTGATGCTTGGATGCTTCCATTCATGCCCAGTCCCCCTGGTATTATGCTGTATAGTCATAATCCTGGTCCATATTTCCATAATGCTGCATACTTGCCCTCTGCACTCCTGTTGTGAACAATCTTGATGTGAACTGGATCATGTTATCCCATTCTTCCAGGGACAGACAAGCTGACATTGGACACTTATGCCTACCCCTGCCTTGCTCTTCCAAATTCTCAAGCCACTACTCAAGCACAACCCATTTTGGACCATAGGAAGTCCACCAAATTTACTCGAGCCACTACCTATCTATCACTCACACTGCCATTCTCATAAATCTCAACATCTCGATAAAATCAAAACTTGAATTGTGCTCTAATAACATTGCTAAATTTGCAAGTATTGCAGGCTGTAATGCCCATCACTGTACTGCCATTCAGTTAGTCATTTGGCTTAAGTTTCCACACTATATTAGCTATTTACAACTTATAACTGCACAGAAAATTATACATAAACTGACTGTCTGCTCAGCCTTTAGTTCTATACTCCTGAGTTACACACCTAAATGGCCCCTAAGGTCAGAAGACAGGCAATTTCTCTCTTTCCACAAACCTTATAATACAGCAGGACAAAGCCTCAATTTCTAATCAGTGACCAAAACACCTAGCTAAAAACATCAGAACCAAACCTAAACTTCTGGCTTTCAACAAACATTAAAGGATTTTTTTTTACTTAATTATGCATTTCCACCCATTCTAAGCCTGGTTGGAAACATTAGTTACTATGCCCTATTGTTTTACTCCTACCGTTTTTGACAACATCGCATCACCACCAGCAACGTATGCACTACCTTTTTTCACTTCACTTCTCTGTCTTACTGTCAATACTATAGGCCTCATTCCCTTCTAATCTATCTTCTTTTATCACCCCGTATTCTTGTCCACTGCACAACTATTTGTTCCAGTCTCCCATCTCACTCTGTTTACTCTGCTACAAACTATAGACAAATGTGTATTTTACACAGTATCTGCTCATGCTTTCTTATTTAATAAACAGTATATCATTCTCACTGAACCTTTACAAAATGTAGATATGTTCTACTGCAGCTTTTCACTTCATCTTTCTCAATAATGTATACATCATTACATAATAATTGTACAATACAAAATGTCATTCGCTCTAATTAAATCTTTATTTTATGTAATTTTTCCTAGCCAGGCCAATGGATACTTTGAACCCAGTTGGTCTTTCCCAAAAAAGGCATGTTAATGAATAATAATTAGTAAATAAATAAATATAGACAGAGATTTATCCTTTTATGTGACAGAGTTGAACCAAATGATATTTTCTAAGGGTCATTCATCCTGGATAAGGATAGTCTGCATTCATAGTTTTCACATACTTCATATCACAAATGTAAAATGTTCATATATATGCTTGCACAGTACAAACATTTGCTAAAAAGATAATATGATCTCTGCTCTCAAAAGTAAAAAAAAATTCTTCTTTTATAACTGAAGTGAACCATTGGCAGATTATTTAGAACTTGTAAAGAACACTAACACCTTTACCTATTCTCTTACATGTTTTAATTTGATTGACGTATTCACAGCATACAAGGATCACTGGAGATATATAATCACTTTAGAATGATATTACATCACATGGATAAGTGAAATAACATTCTGATGTGCAGCTGATTGATCTTATCAGAGCAGAAGCCAAAGCAGCTGCAATTACTGAGAAGGCCAAAGGGAACATATTGCAGCACGTGTACATGGCAGCAATAGATGGTTTGGTAAAGAAGGTTTGAATGATCCAGGAAGATGGCCAGTGGAAATGAGGATGTCTAGTAAAACAACAGATGGATTGCATAAGTGAAGATCTGAGACATTCAGGTATGACAGTTGAGGAAGGTAGGAGAATTCACTGAATTAATAAAAGTGGCAACGGTTGATATAACACCCTGACATCATGTAGAAAAAAGTGTGAAAATGGGGGTGATGATGATGAGTAGGAGGAGGAGGCCTTTGAACTTTTCAGTTAGAAATTTCTGAGATCTATAAAGCTGAGGAATACATTTAGAGAAATACAGGTCCAAAACAAAATTATATTTAATGATGGGCCTGATGAGATGCAAATAAAGGCAATTAACACTTCTTTTATTTTAGAGGAGATGCCTTTGAAAATTTGGTAGGTCAGATAGAAGGCTTTACAAACTACTGCAGAGACACAAAAGTCTAAATATAAGGAATTATTAACAAGAATGCGCAGATCACTTGCAACAGTGCCTGATCGGATGGGTGTAGGTCCATGTCAACTTACTGTAAACCAATATAATGAAATTTGTAATACTGAATGTACAACATTAAATGTCAAAATCCTGAACTGTCAAAACGTTGAAACCAAAATACATACTCCCCTATGTATATAGCACTCTGGAAATGCCCCTCCTGTAGGACCCATGCTAGCATTTGTTTCTGAGTCTAACTAACAGGGACATGATATTGGCTGTGAACTGGTGTAGTGTATGTATGTAGCATGTATGTATGTATGCATATAGTACCTGTATATCAGTAGGTCTTTTGAGTTCAACATTCTTACATTTTCATATCTTGACATTTCAGTATTTTGCTTTCAGTACTTCGGCTTTCAGTATACCATTAGTAAATAAGTTGTCACCTGTCCATGTGTACAATTTGACAATGTTTTGATTATCACAAAATTACATGAGCATGTTTTGTTTACTACCCCTCTCAGGTTAATGCAAATGCTGGAAATGTTATCACCCATGTACAGAGACCCGCCTCCATCTCCTCCCTTTCTGCTCCATAACTAGCTACCAACTGCACCATTATTATTCATCTTGTGTTGGATATCCTTAGCTGCATTGATGCCATCAGCAGCTACTTATGAAAGGGGAATATGATAATACAAATGCACACGCGCACGCACACACACGCACACATGCACACATGCACACACACACACGCACACGATAACACACAAAACACACAGACACACACACATACACACACACACCACACATAATACACATAACACACACACACACACACTCCATGTGTTTACCGAATGCACACTGTCAGCCTAAGCAAAGTTTATTCACTTTGTTATAATCTTTAAATATAGTTGTTTTTTTCTTTGGGGTGTATAAGTGTGTATGTGTTTGTCTGCTGATATTAATTATTCTATTTACTATTTAATTATTAATACATTTTACTATTATTAATATAGCCTATGTATACTTAGTACATCTATATCTATATCTATATATATATATATATATATATATATATATATATATATATATATATATACACACATACAGATATATATATATATATATATATATATATATATATATATATATATATATATATATATATATATATATATACACATATATATTTATATGTATATATATATATATATATATATATATATATATATATATATATATACATCACAAATTAATATCAGAGCTTTGGCCGGCTAAAATCTACCTGAAATCAGGTGGACATATAAGTGAATTTAAGTAAACTTTTATCTGCTCTTTTGCATGTAGTACTATATTTTATTTATTTATTTGTATTTTTCACTGAATATTAACTCAACTGAAGTTGTGGCTGTCTCTTTACAGAGTTGTTGTTGTTACTGTCTTTCGGCTTTTCCCGGTTAGGGGTCGCCACAGTGGAACTCCTGTCCACTAATGATTGGCAGTTGATTTTCACAAACAACGAGGTGCCAGCTCGACGTTCAACCTTCAAAGAAGGCACGCCCATTTACGCATGTCTTTCGAATGCCCACCCAACCGCAGGGAGGACATGCAGACTCCACACAGAAGGCACTCCCCGCACTCCAGCCAGAATTCGAATGGGAGAAACTCTTGCTGTGAGGCAACAACGCTACCGCTGCACCATACTTTTTAGAATTTCTTTGTAGCCATTGATAGCAGTGGGGGGTAGTTTCAGCTCATCACTGACATTCTCGCCTTATATAAGTGGTACATTTTGAGTTATCTCTGCTTAATATCAAAGCTTTGGCCAGCTAACATCTACCTGAAATCAGCTGGACGTATAACTGAAGTTAAGTACACTTTTATCTGGCCTTTTGCATGTAGTACTGTATTTAATTTATTTATTTGTGTGTTTCACTGAATATTAATTCAACTGAAGTTGTGGCGGTCTCGCTACAGAGTACTTTTTAGAATTTCTGTGTAGCCATTGATAGCAGTGGGGGTTAGTTTCAGCTCATCACTGACATCCTGTCTTGCCTTATATAACTGGTACATTTTGAGTTATCTCTGCTTAATATCAGAGCTTTGGCCGGCTAACATCTACCTGAAATTATCTGGACGTATAAGTGAATTTAAGTACACTTTTATCTGCTCTTTTGCATGTAGTACTGTATTTCATGTATTTATTTGTGTTTTTCACTGAATATTAACTCAACTGAAGTTGTGGCTTTCTCTTTACAGTTAGTTCCCCACCCATCCTCCCTGTTCTTGTTTTGGTGTTAATGTTGGTGGCTTTGAAATTGCCTGCCCCTCTTGTAGATTTGTATTTGGATACCCCTTCTGGGCCCATCTCATTTCCTCACTCAACTGAGTGCAGTGAGATCATATTCTGATTTCAGACACTCCTACACCTGTAGCATCTTAATCCTGCTCTTTTCCCTCCCTCAAAAAAAAAAAAAATATATATATATATATATATATATATATATATATATATATATATATATATATGGGTCTACTTCTATTCGCTGACAGCCCATTTCACTGAAACCCATTTCGTTGACAGCTCATTTCATTGACAAACATTCTAGGTGGGGGCTGCCCACTAATGTGGGGCTGTGCCCCACACCCCCAACTATATATAACAACTCCACAGTCGCACAACAGTGGGAGGGCAAACCCAGGTTTTTGCCTTGAATACTTTTGTCAATGAAATGAGCTGTCAACGAAATGGGTTTCAGTGAAATGGGCTATCAGCGAATAGAAGTAGACCCATATATATATATATATATATATATATATATATATATTGTTTTTTTTATTTAGCTGCTCCTACTGTAACTGTCTTAGTTGCTCTTCTACGTGCTGTTATCTGTTCAGTCGCTCTTACTCTGCACTTATTACTGCTTGTTAGTAGCCTTCTAATTTACTGCCTTCTGCACTTGTTTTTAGTCATTTGTTAATTTAATTGCATTTATTTGAACTGTATTTTCCGTAGTGCTGCTACACACTCGGGTGTGCTGGCCTGCACTACAATTTGAATTGTATTTACTGCTGTTTTAGCCACTTTTCTGTAACAAAAAAAATTCTAAGCTTGTTTCCTGCCTTTTCTGTAACTAGTCAAGTCCAGATACAGACTTGCTGTATCCAGGACTCTTGGTAAGCTTCTGAGCCCCCCAAGTCTTTCTGTGTTGGAGGGAAGCCTTCTAGCTTATTAGTCTGAGTATTAAGCACTAGGTAGCCTATCTACCATGGGAACAGTGGGTTTTGGCCCTGAAATTGTAGTTCATTGGCCGTTTGGGCAGTTTTTCCATATCTTTCTACTTTCTAGTTAAAAGCCCATTTATGTGTTTGGTCCCTGCCTTTCCTATAACTAGTGTAGTCCAGGTACAGATTTGCTGTATTCAGGACTGTTGGTAAGCTTCTGAGCCCCCCTCCCAAGCCCTTCTGTGTTGGAGAGAAGTCTTCTAGCTTATCAGTGGGAGTGATAAGCACTAGCTAACCTACCTACAACAGGAGGAGTGGATTCTGGCCCAGAAATTATAATTTATTGGTTGTTTGGGAAGCGTTTCAATCTCTTTCAACCTTCTGATTTAAAAGTCTGTGTTTGCACTTGTTTCCTGCCTTTCCTGTTACTAGTCTAGTCCAGGTACAGATTTGCTGTATCCAGGACTCTTTGTAAGCTTCTGAGCCCCCAAGCCTTTCCGTGTTGGAGGGAAGCCTTCTAGCTTATCAGTGGGAGTAGTAAGCATCAAGTAGCCTATCTACCACAAGAGGAGTGGTCCCTGGCCCAGAAATTGTAGCTATTGGCAGATTGAGCAGTTTTTTTCCATCTCTTTCATCTTTCTGGTTTGAAAGCCGCACTTGTGCCTGTTTCCCACCTTTCCTATAGCTAGCCTAGTCCGATTACAGAGTTGCTGTATCCAGGATCGTTAGTAAGCTTATGAGCCCCCCCAAGCCTTTCTGTGTTGGAAAGTAGCCTTCTAGCTTATCAGTGGGAGTGGTAAACACTAGGTGGCCTATCATCCATGGGAAGAGTGAGTTTTGGCCCAGAAATTGTAGTTTATTTGGCTGTTTGGGCAGTTTTCCATCTCTTTCAACTTGCTGGCTTAAAATCCTATGTTTGTACTTGTTCCCCGCCTTTCTTGTAACTAGTCTAGTCCATGTACAGATTTGCTGTATTCAGTACTCTTTGTAAGCTTCTGAGCCCCCCCCCCCAAGACTTTCTGTGTTGGAGAGAAGTCTTCTAGTTTATCAGTGGGAGTGGTAAGCATTAGGTAGCCTATCTACCACAAGAGGAGTGGTTCCTGGCCCAGAAATTGTAGCTATTGTCCATTTGGGCAGTTTTTTTTCCATCTCTTTCAATGTTCTGGTTTAAAAGCCACACTTGCGCTTGTTTCCCACCTTTCCTGTAACTATCCTAGTCCAGATACAGAGTTGCATTATCCAGGACTGTTGGTAAGCTTCTGAGCCCCGCAAGCCTTTCTGTGTTGTAAGAAAGCTCTCTAGTTTATCAGTGGGAGTGGTAAGCACTAGGTAGCCTGTCTACCACAAAAGGAGAGGTTCTTGGCCCAGAAATTGTAGTTTATTGACCATTTGGACAGTTTGTCCATCTCTTTCAACTTTCTGGTTTAAAAGACCACATCTGTGCTTGTTTCCCATCTTTCCTGTAACTAACCTACTGGGTAGCACTAGAAAGCCTTAAACTGGTACAAGCCTTCTAACTTAGAAGAGAGACTTTGGAGTGATTAAGTATCAGTTTTCTGTACTTTTTTGCTGTACTTAACTGTTTTCCACCTAAACACAGATTTTCCAGCATTTATTGTGATTTAAAAGCTTGTTTTTTTCACATATTGTACTTATTTGACTGCCTGCACTCTTAAAAAGTTGTTCTTTGTTTAAATAATTTGTTTAACTGCTGTAGGCTACACACTAAAGTGCAATAGCCTTTTCTGATCATTTGTAGTTGTTTAAAGCTGTTTCAAGTGTATTTTTTACTGTTTTTGCCTTATCTTTTCAAAAAACCAAGCAAAAAAAAAAATTCCTTGTTTCCCGCCTTTCTAAGCTAGTATAGTCCAGTTTTCTGGCTAGTGCTGAATTCAGGGCTGTGATACTAGTTTTTGAGTTTCCCATACCTTACTTGGATAGAAGGAAGTTTCTCTGTTAACCTGTGAGAGAGGGGAGCTTTGAGCAACCTATCTGTCCCTGGAGGAGTGGTTCCATCCCAGAAGTTAGTAGTTTACTGGCATTTTGGGCTAATTTCTATCTCTTTCATTTCCCTACTATAAAAATTAATTTGCACGGTTTTGCGCACCGGGCAGTGCCGGTTAGCTATTGTTAAATTATTCCCAGCTCCACTGTCTCCTCCTCAGTTTTTCCCTTGAAACTAGTCTAACTCTCAACTTAAGCACTCAAAAAGCATCCTACAGCCCAGCAATTGCTCAGACCTAATAGCAAGCACTAATATACCCTGACACTGATTTCCCAGCAGGGCAAGGCTCTTTATTCACCCCTCACCAACCAAGCAACTAAGCAGCTCACCCTACTATTCAGGCATGACCAAAGGGCAACCTCAGGTGAACTTAACAGTCCAGCTGGTGAATCCGGGTATCCTGAGGCAATGTTACAACTGCCTCATGTACACAGACAACCCTCTCCTCCTACCACAAAATACTAACATATGTGAGAGATGCAGTTATACAGCCAAACTGGAAGTTAAGCTGTCTCCACCTGGACTGGAACAGACAGTCAAGAGGAGATGGTTAACACTTGCACCACACCTCCAGCCGCACACAGACCTACTAAAACAGCACTGGCAGAAAATACACATAAAAACACAAAATCATACTTGGAGGCTCTAAATAAAAACCGGCAAAAGCATCAGAGACCTCCAAAGCAGACACCCAAACAACCTGAACTTCCCATCACAACCAGACAGCACATAAAACACAAAATCAGTGTGCCGCACAATCACAGCCCTTAAGGCGAAATAACATACCTAACACACTAGTAATAGGTGACTCTATAGTCAGGCACACTGACGTCCCACTCACTAGGCTGGACAAGCAGAAGATTACTGTTAGCTGCCTGTCTGGAGCCAGAATCCACCACATAACACAAGCACTCAGGTCACTCCAGAACAAGTACAAATATGACTCTGTCATTGTTCATGTTGGTGTGAATGACCTGAGATGTACCTCCCTGGACTACATGAAAAGAGACATGGAAGAGCTCTCTGATCATGCAGCCCAGGCTGGTATGACCCTGACCCTGAGTAGCATCCTGCCCTCACCAAGAAAGATACCTCACTATAAAGAAAAAATATCAATTTCAACAACTGGCTAAGCTTCTGGTGTCATTCAAAGGGGATCCAGTGTCTGTCAGCCTGGGATGACATGCTCAACAAGCCGCGTTGCTTCACAAGAGACAGCTTGCACCTGTCACCTCTAGGCTTTCGAATACTGGCCAAGGCTCTTGCTGCCTCCATAGGGCCTTTTTTAGGCAAGGCTCAAAAGTCAATCCCACCTCCATAAATAGCACAATTAACAAAAAACTGAGGGTTATGCTACTCAACGCCAGGAGTTTAAATCTCAAAATGCATGTGCTTGAAGCATTCCTCAGTATGAAGAATGTCAACATCTGTGCAGTAATGAAACCTGGTTCAAGGCTCCAGAGAGCACCCCAGCACTACCGAGCTACAACTCATACCACACTTTTCGGCCACAGAACACGGACCGAAACACAAAAGGAGGGGGTGTATCCATATTCATCAAGGATACCTACACCTCCAGGTTAGTGGCACAGCATGATACCTCTGAGATCATCCATGTGCAACTAACATCGGGAAAATCTACAATGCAAATTGTGGCCTGCTACAGATCACCCTCCATGACCCAAGACCACCACTCCACCTTTCTGGAGACACTGGAAAACATGAAGGTCCTACCGAACACCCTGATATTGGGTGATTTCAATTACCCTACCATTCACTGGGAAAACTACTCAAGTACAAATTCCTAGGCCCAGCGCTTCCTGGAATTCATCAACTCAAATGCCCTGGATCAGCTAGTAAACTCCCCTACCAGAGGCGAAAACATATTGGACCTGGTCATCACCAACATGAGCGACAGGTGTTCCACACCGGAGGTCAACCCATCATTGGTTAGATCAGATCATAAACTAATCATTCTGGATATCCACACCCCACCACCACTCCCAACTAAGGAAACCACAGTAAAAAACTTTTCAAATGCAAACTTCACCATACTTAAGACAGAGGTGGTACATTTCGCAGCCCCCACGCTAAAGGATATTGCTGCCCAAGATGTAGAAACCTTTACAAATGTACTCTATGAGCACCTACAAGGATGCATGGATCATGCCATCCCTAGCAAAACCAAGGCTCACTCCTCTAAGAGATGGAAACCAGTTTGGTGGACCCCTGCAATAAACAGGCTATACAATAGAAGGAGGAAACTAGTTCAGAAAATAAGCAAATCCGAAGAAGGAAAGACATCCCTGAACAGTATCAGTAAGAAACTAAGATCCCTCATGAAGTCATCCAAGGCTAACTTTGAAAGAAAAATAGCCAAGGATTCAAAAGATAACCACAAAGCCTTCTTTAGATATGTTAAGAATCTAAGTGGCAACTCACAGATATGTACTGAACTAGTGCAAAATAGCACAGAATATACTGAACCTACTGATTGCCAACATCCTGGCAGATAGATTCAGTGCAAATTTCACCCCTCTCTAACCTCCAAAAGGG